>NW_006799694.1:429501-446733 GCF_000442215.2 Lipotes vexillifer
TCTTTCTTTCTTTCTTTCTTTCTTTCCTATTTCCTCCTACTTATACTAATTCTCTCTACTTTCTCTCCCTTTTATTCTGAGCCGAGTGGATGAAAGGCTCTTGCTGCTCCAGCCAGGAGTCAGGACTCTGCCTCTGAGGTGGGAGAGCCAACTTCAGAACACTCGTCAAGAAGAGACCTCCCAGCCCCACATAATATCAAACGGCGAAAATCTCCCAGAGATCTCCATCTCAACACCAGCACCCAGCTTCGCTCAACGACCAGCAAGCTACAGTGCTGGACAACCTATGCCAACCATATAGCAAAACAGGAACACAACCCCACCCACTAGCAGAGAGGCTGCCTAAAATCATAATAAGTCCACAGACACCCCAAAACACACCACCAGACGTGGACCTGCCCACTAGAGAGACAAGATCTAGCCTCATACACCACAACACAGCCACTAGTCCCCTAGTTGTGTAGGAAGCCTACACAACCCACTGAACCAACCTTAGCCACTGGAGACAGACATCAAAAACAACGGGAGCGGGCTTCCCTGGTGGCGCAGTGGTTGGGAGTCCGCCTGCCGATGCAGGGGACACGGGTTCGTGCCGGGACTGAGAAAATATTTGAAGAGATTATAGTTGAAAACTTCCCTAATATGGGAAAGGAAATCGTTAATCAAGTCCAGGAAGCACAGAGAGTCCCATACAGGATAAATTCAAGGAGAAATACGCCAAGACACATATTAATCAAACTGTCAAAAACTAAATACAAAGAAAGCATATTAAAAGCAGCAAGGGAAAAACAACAAATAACACACAAGGGAATCCCCATAAGGTTAACAGCTGATCTCTCAGCAGAAACTCTACAAGCCAGAAGGGAGTGGCAGGACATACTGAAAGTGATGAAGGAGAAAAACCTGCAACCAAGATTACTCTACCCAGCAAGGATCTCATTCAGATTTGATGGAGAAATTAAAACCTTTACAGACAAGCAAAAGCTGAGAGAGTTCAGCACCACCAAACCAGCTTTACAACAAATGCTAAAGGAACTTCTCTAGACAAAAACACAAGAGAAGGAAAAGTCCTATAATAACGAACCCAAAACAATTTAGAAAATGGGAATAGGAACATACATATCGATAATTACCTTAAATGTAAATGGACTAAATGCTCCCACCAAAAGACACAGATTGGCTGAATGGATACAAAAACAAGACCCATATATATGCTGTCTACAAGAGACCCACTTCAGACCTAGAGACACATACAGACTGAAAGTAAGGGGATGGAAAAAGATATTCCATGCAAATGGAAACCAAAAGAAAGCTGGAGTAGCAATTCTCATATCAGACAAAATAGACTTTAAAATAAGGACTATCAGAAGAGACAAAGAAGGACACTACATAATGATTAAGGGATCGATCCAAGAAGAAGATATAACAATTGTAAATATTTATGCACCCAACATAGGAGCACCTCAATACATAAGGCAAAAACTAGCAGCCATAAAAGGGGAAATCGACAGTAACACATTCATAGTAGGGGACTTCAACACCCCACTTTCACCAATGGACAGATCATCCAAAATGAAAATAAATAAGGGAGGCCTTCCCTGGTGGCGTAGTGGTTGAGAGTCTGCCTGCTAATGCAGGGAACACAGGTTCAAGCCCTGGTCCAGGAGGATCCTACATGCCGCGGAGCAACTAAGCCTGTGTGCCGCAACTACTGAGCCTGTGCTCTAGAGCCCGCAAGCCACGACTACTGAGCCTGTGCGCCTAGAATCTGTGCTCCCAACAAGAGAGGCCACGGCGATGAGAAGCCCGCGCACTGCAACAAGGAGTAGCCCCTGCTCGCCGCAACTAGAGAAAGCCCACGTGCAGTAACGAAGACCCAACGCAGCCAAAAATAATATATTAATTAAATTAAATTTAAAAAAAAATAAAGAAAATAAATAAGGAAACACAAGCTTTAAATGATACATTAAACAGGATGGACTTAATTGATATTTATAGGACACTCCATCCAAAAACAACAGAATACACATTTTTCTCAAGTGCTCATGGAACATTCTCCAGGATAGATCATATCTTGGGTCACAAATCAAGCCTTGGTAAATTTAAGAAAATTGAAATTGTATCAAGTATCTTTTCCGACCACAACGCCATGAGACTAGATATCAATTATAGGAAAAGAGCAGTAAAAAATACAAACACATGGAGGCTAAACAATACACTACTTAGTAACGAAGTGATCACTGAAGAAATCAAAGAGGAAATTAAAAAATACCTAGAAACAAATGACAATGGAGATACAACGACCCAAAACCTATGGGATGCAGCAAAAGCAGTTCTAAGAGGGAAGTTTATAGCAATACAAGCCCACCTTAAGAAGCAGGAAACATCTCGAATAAACAACCTAACCTTGCACCTCAAGCAATTAGAGAAAGAAGAACAAAAAAACCCCAGAGTTAGCAGAAGGAAAGAAATCATAAAAATCAGATCAGAAATAAATGAAAAAGAAATGAAGGAAACAATAGCAAAGATCAATAAAACTAAAAGCTGGTTCTTTGAGAAGATAAACAAAATAGATAAACCATTAGCCAGACTCATCAAGAAAAAAAGGGAGAAGACTCAAATCAATAGAATCAGAAATGAAAAAGGAGAAGTAACAACTGACACTGCAGAAATAAAAAAAATCATGAGGGATTACTACAAGCAACTCTATGCCAATAAAATGGACAATCTGGAAGAAATGGACATCTGGGACAACATTAAACGCACCAACATTCGAATTATAGGGGTTCCAGAAGAAGAAGAGAAAAAGAAAGGGACTGAGAAAATATTTGAAGAGATTATAGTTGAAAACTTCCCTAATATGGGAAAGGAAATCGTTAATCAAGTCCAGGAAGCACAGAGAGTCCCATACAGGATAAATTCAAGGAGAAATACGCCAAGACACATATTAATCAAACTGTCAAAAACTAAATACAAAGAAAGCATATTAAAAGCAGCAAGGGAAAAACAACAAATAACACACAGGGGAATCCCCATAAGGTTAACAGCTGATCTCTCAGCAGAAACTCTACATGCCAGAAGGGAGTGGCAAGACATACTGAAAGTGATGAAGGAGAAAAACCTACAACCAAGATTACTCTACCCAGCAAGGATCTCATTCAGATTTGATGGAGAAATTAAAACCTTTACAGACAAGCAAAAGCTGAGAGAGTTCAGCACCACCAAACCAGCTTTACAACAAATGCTAAAGGAACTTCTCTAGACAAAAACACAAGAGAAGGAAAAGTCCTATAATAACGAACCCAAAACAATTTAGAAAATGGGAATAGGAACATACATATCGATAATTACCTTAAATGTAAATGGACTAAATGCTCCCACCAAAAGACACAGATTGGCTGAATGGATACAAAAACAAGACCCATATATATGCTGTCTACAAGAGACCCACTTCAGACCTAGAGACACATACAGACTGAAAGTAAGGGGATGGAAAAAGATATTCCATGCAAATGGAAACCAAAAGAAAGCTGGAGTAGCAATTCTCATATCAGACAAAATAGACTTTAAAATAAGGACTATCAGAAGAGACAAAGAAGGACACTACATAATGATTAAGGGATCGATCCAAGAAGAAGATATAACAATTGTAAATATTTATGCACCCAACAAAGGAGCACCTCAATACATAAGGCAAAAACTAGCAGCAATAAAAGGGGAAATCGACAGTAACACATTCATAGTAGGGGACTTCAACACCCCACTTTCACCAATGGACAGATCATCCAAAATGAAAATAAATAAGGAAACACAAGCTTTAAATGATACATTAAACAGGATGGACTTAATTGATATTTATAGGACACTCCATCCAAAAACAACAGAATACACATTTTTCTCAAGTGCTCATGGAACATTCTCCAGGATAGATCATATCTTGGGTCACAAATCAAGCCTTGGTAAATTTAAGAAAATTGAAATTATATCAAGTATCTTTTCCGACCACAACGCCATGAGACTAGATATCAATTATAGGAAAAGAGCTGTAAAAAATACAAACACATGGAGGCTAAACAATACACTACTTAATAACGAAGTGATCACTGAAGAAATCAAAGAGGAAATTAAAAAATACCTAGAAACAAATGACAATGGAGATACAACGACCCAAAACCTATGGGATGCAGCAAAAGCAGTTCTAAGAGGGAAGTTTATAGCAATACAAGCCCACCTTAAGAAGCAGGAAACATCTCGAATAAACAACCTAACCTTGCACCTCAAGCAATTAGAGAAAGAAGAACAAAAAAACCCCAGAGTTAGCAGAAGGAAAGAAATCATAAAAATCAGATCAGAAATAAATGAAAAAGAAATGAAGGAAACAATAGCAAAGATCAATAAAACTAAAAGCTGGTTCTTTGAGAAGATAAACAAAATAGATAAACCATTAGCCAGACTCATCAAGAAAAAAAGGGAGAAGACTCAAATCAATAGAATCAGAAATGAAAAAGGAGAAGTAACAACTGACACTGCAGAAATAAAAAAAATCATGAGGGATTACTACAAGCAACTCTATGCCAATAAAATGGACAATCTGGAAGAAATGGACAAATTCTTAGAAATGCACAAACTGCCAAGACTGAATCAGGAAGAAATAGAAAATATGAACAGACCAATCACAAACACTGAAATTGAAACTGTGATTAAAAATCTTCCAACAAACAAAAGCCCAGGACCAGATGGCTTCACAGGCGAATTCTATCAAACATTTAGAGAAGAGCTAACACCTATTCTTCTCAAACTCTTCCAAAATATAGCAGAGGGAGGAACACTCCCAAACTCATTCTACGAGGCCACCATCACCTTGATACCAAAACCAGACAAGGATGTCACAAAGAAAGAAAACTACAGGCCAATATCACTGATGAACATAGATGCAAAAATCCTCAACAAAATACTAGCAAACAGAATCCAACAGCACATTAAAAGGATCATACACCATGATCAAGTGGGGTTTATTCCAGGAATGCAAGGATTCTTCAATATACGCAAATCTATCAATGTGATTAACCATATTAACAAATTGAAGGAGAAAAACCATATGATCATCTCAATAGATGCAGAGAAAGCTTTTGACAAAATTCAACACCCATTTATGATAAAAACCCTGCAGAAAGTAGGTGTAGAGGGAACTTTCCTCAATATAATAAAGGCCGTATATGACAAGCCCACAGCCAACATCATCCTCAATGGCGAAAAACTGAAAGCATTTCCACTAAGGTCAGGAACAAGACAAGGTTGCCCACTCTCACCACTCTTATTCAACATAGTTTTGGAAGTTTTAGCCACAGCAATCAGAGAAGAAAAGGAAATAAAAGGAATCCAAATCGGAAAAGAAGAAGTAAAGCTGTCACTGTTTGCAGATGACATGATACTATACATAGAGAATCCTAAAGATGCTACCAGAAAACTACTAGAGCTAATCAATGAATTTGGTAAAGTAGCAGGATACAAAATTAATGCACAGAAATCTCTGGCATTCCTATATACTAACGATGAAAAATCTGAAAGTGAAATCAAGAAAACACTCCCATTTACCATTGCAACAAAAAGAATAAAATATCTAGGAATAAACCTACCTAAGGAGACAAAAGACCTGTATGCAGAAAATTATAAGACACTGATGAAAGAAATTAAAGATGATACAAACAGATGGAGAGATATACCATGTTCTTGGATTGGAAGAATCAACATTGTGAAAATGACTCTACTCCCCAAAGCAATCTATAGATTCAATGCAATCCCTATCAAACTACCACTGGCATTTTTCACAGAACTAGAACAAAAAATTTCACAATTTGTATGGAAACACAAAAGACCCCGAATAGCCAAAGCAATCTTGAGAACAAAAAATGGAGCTGGAGGAATCAGGCTGCCTGACTTCAGACTATACTACAAAGCTACAGTAATCAAGACAGTATGGTACTGGCACAAAAACAGAAAGATAGATCAATGGAATAGGATAGAAAGCCCAGAGATAAACCCATGCACATATGGTCACCTTATCTTTGATAAAGGTGGCAGGAATATACAGTGGAGAAAGGACAGCCCCTTCAATAAGTGGTGCTGGGAAAACTGGACAGGTACATGTAAAAGTATGAGATTAGATCACTCCCTAACACCATACACAAAAATAAGCTCAAAATGGATTAAAGACCTAAATGTAAGGCCAGAAACTATCAAACTCTTAGAGGAAAACATAGGCAGAACACTCTATGACATAAATCACAGCAAGATCCTTCTTGACCCATCTCCTAGAGTAATGGAGATAAAAACAAAAATAAACAAATGGGACCTAATGAAACTTCAAAGCTTTTGCACAGCAAAGGAAACCATAAACAAGACCAAAAGACAGCCCTCAGAATGGGAGAAAATATTTGCAAATGAATCAACTGACAAAGGATTAATCTCTAAAATTTACAGGCAGCTCATGCAGCTCAATAACAAAAAAATAAACAACCCAATCCAAAAATGGGCAGAAGACCTAAATAGACATTTCTCCAAAGAAGATATACAGACTGCCAACAAACACATGAAAGAATGCTCAACATCATTAATCATTAGAGAAATGCAAATCAAAACTACAATGAGATATCATCTCACACCAGTCAGAATGGCCATCATCAAAAAATCTAGAAACAATAAATGCTGGAGAGGGTGTGGAGAAAAGGGAACACTCTTGCACTGCTGGTGGGAATGTGAATTGGTTCAGCCACTATGGAGAACAGTATGGAGGTTCCTTAAAAAACTACAAATAGAACTACCATATGACCCAGCAATCCCACTACTAGGTATATACCCTGAGGAAACCAGAATTCAGAAAGAGTCATGTACCAAAATGTTCATTGCAGCTCTATTTACAATAGCCCGGAGATGGAAACAACCTAAGTGCCCGTCGTCGGATGAATGGATAAAGAAGATGTGGCACATATATACAATGGAATATTACTCAGCCATAAAAAGAAACGAAATTGAGCTATTTGTAATGAGGTGGATAGATCTAGAGTCTGTCATACAGAGTGAAGTAAGTCAGAAAGAGAAGGACAAATACCGTATGCTAACACATATATATGGAATTTAAGAAAAAAAAAATGTTATGAAGAACCTAGGGGTAAAACAGGAATAAAGACAGAGACCTACTGGAGAACAGACTTGAGGATATGGGGAGGGGGAAGGGTGAGGTGTGTTAGGGCGAGAGAGAGACATGGACATATATATACTAACAAACGTAAGGTAGATAGCCAGTGGGAAGCAGCCGCATGGCACAGGGAAACCGGCTCGGTTCTTTGTGGCTGTCTGGAGGGGTGGGATAGGGAGGGTGGGAGGGAGGGAGACAAAGAGGGAAGAGATATGGGAACATATATATATGTATAACTGACTCACTCTGTTATAAAGCAGAAACTAACACACCATTGTAAAGCAATTATACCCCAATAAAAGAGAAAAATAAAAAATAAAAAAAAAAATAAATAAAATCAGAAATGAAAGTGGAAAAATATAATGGATAACTCAGAAATATGAAGAATTATAAGAGAATATTATGAACAGTTATATGCCAACAAATTGGACAACCTAGAAGAAATAGACAAGTTCTTAGGATCATACAACATTCTAAGACTGAATCTTGAAGTAATAGAAAATCTCAATAGACCAATCACTAGTACAAAGATTGAAGCAGTAATCAAAATCTTCCCCCAAACAAAAGTCCAGGATGAGAAGACTTCACAAGGTGAATTCTACCAAACATTCAAAGAAGAGTTTGCACCTGTCTTTCTCAAACTATTCCAGAAAATTGAAGAGGAAGGAATACTTAACTCATTTTACAAGGCCAATGTCACCCTGTACCAAAACCAGACAAAGACAACAACAAAAAAAGAAAATTACAGATTACTCTCACTGATGAACATAGATTCAAAATTCCTAAACAAAATATTAGCAAACCAAATTTAATAGTACATCAAAAGGGTTATACATCATGATGGAGTGAGATTTATTACAGAGATGCAAGAATGGTTTACCTGCAAATCAATCAATGTGATACACCACATTAACAAAATGAGAGATGAAAGTCATATGATCATCTCAGTAGATGTGGAAAAAACATTTGACAAGATTCACACCAAGTTATGATAAAAACTCTCAATAAAGTGGATATACAAGGGGTCTACCTCTACATAATGAAAGCCATATATGACAACCCCCCAGCTGACATCATGCTCAATGGTGAAATATTAAAAGCTATTCCCTTAAGATCAGGAAAAAGACAAGGATACCCCTTCTCACTACTATTATTCAACATAGTATTGGAAGTCCTAGCCAGAGCAATTAGGCAGGAAAAAGTTAAAAGTCATCCAAATTGGAAAGGAAGAAATAAAACTGTCACTATTTGCAGATGACATATATTATATATATACAAAATCCTAAAGACTCCAGCAAAAAGACCGTTAGAAATAATAACTGAATACAGTAAAATTGCACAATACAAAATCAATACACAAAAATCTGTTGCATTTCTATATACTAACAGTGAGCTAGCAGAAAAAGAAATTAAGAAAACAATCCCATTTACAACTGCAAAATAAAAAAGAACAAAATAAGTAGGAAGTAAATTTAACCAAGGTGAAAGACATACACTGAAAACTATGAGACGTTGTTGAAAGAAATTGAAGAAGACACTAATAAGTGGAAGGATATTCCATGCTCATGGACTGGAAGAATTAACATTGTCAGGATGTCCATATTGCCTAAAGCAATCTACAGATTCAATGAAATCCTTGTCAAAATCTCAAGGAAATTTTTCACAGAAATAGAACAAAAAATTCTAAAATATATGGGACCAAAAGTGATCTTAAATAGCCAAAGCAATCCTGAGATAAAAGACAAAGGCTGGAGGTATCACACTCCCTGAATTTAAACTATATTACAAAACTGTACTAATCAAAACACATGGTATTGGCAGAAAAACAGATATATAGATCAATGGAACAGAATTGAGAGCCCAGAAATAAACCTATATGTGGGCAACTAATTTACAACAAAGAAGCAAAGAACATATAATGGAGAAATGATACTCTTTTTAATAAACGGTGTTGGGGAAACTTGACAGCCACATACAAAAAAATGAAACTATGTCACCATCTCACACCATACACAAGAATTAACTCAAAATGGATTAAAGAATTGAATACAAGGCTTGAAACCATAAAACTCCTAGAAGAAGTAGCAGTGGGTCTTATCAATATCTTTATAGATATGTCTCCTGAGGCAAGGGAAACAAAAGCAAGAATAAACAATGGGAGTGCACCAAACTAAAAAGCTTCTGCACAACAAAGGAAACCATCAATAAAATGAAAAGACAACGTGCTAAATGGGAAAAGATATTTGCAAATGATGTATCTGATAAGGGGTTGATGTCCAAAATATCTAAAGAATTCATACAACTCAACAACTACAACAAAACAGCCTGATTAAAAAATGGGCAGAGGACACTTAACAGACACTTTTCCAAAGAAGACATACAGAAAGCCAAAAGGCACATGAAAAAATGTCCAGCATCACTAATTATTAGGAAAATTCAAATCAAAACAACAACGAAATATCACCTTGCACCTGTCAGAATGGCTATTATCAAAAAGTCAAGAAATAGCAAGTGTTGGTGAGAATGTGGAGAAAAGGTAACCCTCATACACTTTTTCTGGGAATGTTAAGTTGATGCAGCCACTATGTAAAACAGTCTGGAGATTCCTCAGAAAGTTAATAAGACTACCGTATGATCCAGCAATTCCACTTCTGGCTATTTATCTGAAAAATATGAAAACACTAATTTGAAAAGATATATGCACCTCTATGTTCATCACAAGCGTTATTTACAATAGCCAAGATTTGGAAACAACCTAAGTGCCCATCAATGAATGAATGGATAAAGAAGATGTGATATATACACACAATGGATTAATATTCAGTCATTAAAAAAAAGATGAAATTTTGCCATTTGCAACAATATGGATAGACCTTGAGGGTATTATGCTAAGTAAAATAAATCAGATGGAGAAAGACAAATACCTTACGATTTCACTCACATGTAGAATAGAAAAACTAATAAACAAACATTTAAAAAACCCAAAATAAATGACCAAACCAAACCAAACAAATACAAACACATATAAGAGAACAAAGTAGTGATTACTAGAGGGATGGGGGGTAGGATGAAATGGGTAAAGAGGATCAATTGTGATGGATAGAAACTAAAGTTTTGGTGGTGAGCATGCTGTAGGATATACTGTTGTGCACATGAAATTTCCTATAATACTATGTCAATGTTACTTTAATAAAAATAAATAGATGATGATGATAGAAAAAATGAATGAATGAATAAATAAATGATCTCTATGAAAAAAATACCTGTTGGGTTTTCAATGCTTGCAACTGATGGCATTCATTCTCATTTTAGCAGGTCTTACTGAGTATCAAAATGTAAAATTCTCACTGGACATTTGGAAATAAAATTCTCTATAAAAATATGTGGTTTGGGACACATCAGTGAAAGCAACACATATCCATAGAGAGGATAAAACTCTAGGGACATAGGGATAGTGTTAGTCACTAAAAGGAGCCAGTGTTTCTCCAAGATGTCTCAGTAGAGGCAGAATACATGTCTCCAGGCAAGCTAAGAAAGACTTATTGTAGAGCAGTGCTGTTCCATAGAACTTTCTGCAGTATGGAAATATTCTATAGCTGTGCTGTCCAATACAGTAGTCACTAAGCACATGTTACTATTGAGCACTAGAAATGTAGCTTGTGCAACCGAGGAACTAGATTATTAACATTACATACTTTTTTCTCAATTAACTTAAATAACCACCTGTGGCTCGCAGCTACCATATTGGACAGTGCACATTTCAAAGACTGCTTTCTCTACTGAATTGCGTTTTGTTACGTTGTGTTCACCAGTGTTTCCTGTGTCCATTTAAGCTGCTTGAAATGCTTGGTTGTGCTCCTCTTCTCCTTTGGCAAAAGCTCTGGAATGCAGGGTAGATGGATTAGTTGTCCTTTTGGATGGAGACAGCCTGAGGGGGTGAATTTCAGCATGGAAAAATCTGTGACTAAGTATATGGGTGCCTGAAAGCCAAGGTAGTTGGACCCCTGGTACAGAGGAAAAAGAGAAGCTGAAAAGGAAGATTTCTAGACTTTTGAAGTCTGCTTTCATTGGAATGTGAAAACAAGACGGACAGGAAAACAAGTTGGCCTTTTGAGGAAGGAGGCATTCATAAATGTGTTATCCTTGCAGCCAGAAGAGAAGAAAGGGGGAGGTGAAGAGCAAGAGAAATCAGAAGTGCTATGCAAGATCTTTCAGAACCAAAACAGAGTGGGTCAGAAAATTGTTCTCTCTCATGACTTTCTACTCTAACAGAAGTGACCCTCTAGCTTCAAGAAGATTTTTGTGCAACTGCATATCATGTGCTTTTGATTATCAAAACAAAACAGTAGAATTGTGGGAAAAACTTGGCCTCTGCCTGAGGGGAATTCTAGGGTTGTTGAGCCTATATCTCCAATGAGGACATGGCCAGGAGCCACATATGAAGACACTGCTGGGGGGAGGTCACTGTAGTGACAGTTCCTATCACTCAATAAATATCCCAGGAGTTGACACATATAGGAATGGGAGACACTGGGGGAAGGAAACTGACAAATGCAGTAAAACAAGACCTCTCAGATGGTTCCCTCATGTTGTGGTGGTTTCTTGGTGTTATCCAAAGAAGTCTAATCAGTACTCTGCTGAGGATCCATTTGGGTCACAGCTGGTGGCCTGGCGGGAGGAAGGGACATAAAAGCTATGGCCATAGCTGTGGGAACAGGGCTTGAGGGAGACACAGGTACAGAAACAATAGCTCTTGGATATTACCTCAGAACAGCACTGATTTCAACGTGGCCCAAGAGGTGTCCCAAAGCCACATCCTGTTGGTCGCAACAGTTACAAACTTCTTTCAACAGTCTAGTTTCATGTTTAAACAGATCACTATTTTATTTCCAAACAAATCCCTGAGTTTAATATATAACTGAGCTCTCCTTCCAAGTCAGCGTCCAGAGAGAGGAGTTGATAACATTGGCTGACCATTTGGAAAAAAGAGAGAAAAATTGTTGGATTCTTACCTTATCTCACCTCAAGAGTTTAGCCAACTGCAAAGTTAGGGGAATAGTCCACACATGAACACTCATTTCTGACACCAGCTGTAAGTTTCAGTGGTTCCCCAAACCGCCCTCAGATTTGATCATTCACTCATAGAACTCATTGAAAGCTATTATACCCATGGATATGCCTTATTACAAGGAAAGGAAACAGTAAAATCAGTCAAGGGAAGACACACATAGGGTGGGATCTGAGGGCATAAAAAATGCAGAGTGTCCATTGTCCTCTCCCTGTGTAGTCAGGATAAATTAATTTGTCAGTATGTAACAATATGCATGGAGTATTGCCAGCCAGGGAAGCTTACTCAAGCCTTGCTGTGACAGGTTTTATAGACATTGATTTGTTGATTGCCTATGTTGATTACTTCATGACCAAAAGATCCCACACTAAATCTCCTCCTTGGTCTTTCTGGCATGGCCAGCCCCTGATCTAAAGTTTGTCCAGCCTCTGCCATAAATCATACAGTTAGACTATCCAGCCTGACTCCAGGCTTCCTGGCAAACCAAGACACTCCTATCAGGTATGACATTTCAGGGGCTTAAAGATCACCTCCTGGAAGATGAGATCTAGTTCAGACCTCTTCTGGGGCAAGGTTAAATTCTTTACTATGCATTCAAACATTTACATACATACATACATATATATATATATATATATATATATATATATATATATATATATATGTATGTATGTATGTATGTATTTACTTATTTATTTTTGGGTGCATCGGGTCTTAGTTGCAGTGCATGGGCTCTTTGTTGCGGCATGAAGGCTTCTCTCTAGTTATGATGTGGGGGCTCCAGACTGCATGGGCTCAGTATTTGCAGCACGTGGGTTTAGTTGCACTGCAGCATGTGGGATCTGCATTACTTATACTCCTAGAGGTAAAATGTCATTTAAAATGTTATACATATATAGCATTATTTGCCATAAAGAGGCATAGGAAACATTCTAAATATCCACCCCACATAAACAAATGTTATGCAATGTAGTCTATACAACAATAATAATATAGTCTATGCAATATATTCTATACATAGATCTTTATGTAATGACATGAAAAGGAGTCCATGAGATATTTATTGAATAGGCAAGTTACAAAACACATGCAAATGCAGGTACATGTGTGAATTTTGTAATTAAACACACATGTATGTACAGCAGTTTTGTGTTATGTCAACTTGGCTACACTGGAGCTGCTTCCCAGAATGCTATTCTCTGCATGATTCTGGGTTAGAGGTTGCTGAAAGAGAAGCTTGCATGAGATGTGGAAGGAAGTAGTAAATCAGCAGGTTTTATTATCTGAAAGCCATTGATGCCGAAAGCTTGGCCTCTCTGTACACCAGGTGCCAAATCAAATCTCGGAGACAAGTTTTGGGTGAAGTAGAAAAGGATAGCTTTATTACTTTTCCAGGCCAAGGGAGACACAGTGGGATCCTGCCTCGGAAAACTATGTGTCCCAACCCCAGAGGATTTGATGAAGGGTTTTATACAATGGTTCAAGGGTGGGGTCTCTGACAACATAGGGTGTGAGCAGGGCCTGCACTCCTTTAATCTCATCTCAGATGGTTGGCCTCCTAATCTTGATGAGCTTCTCTTGTCCCTTTAATCTTGCCTCAGGTGCTTTCTTGGATGCTCCTCCCTTGATTAACAATTGTTCAAATCCATCCTTTGGAACTCAGGGAAGGTCATGGACACTGGAGTCTTGCTGCAAGAAATGGGGGACAAAAAAGGCCTCTGGGCCCAGGAGCCCCACAGGCCCCACTCAGTTTCACCATCTTGGTCAAATATAGTTAAAAAGACAGACAAAAAGATATAGACATGTTCTACCTTGTCTGAATTCTCCCCTACTCAGCTTCCAGCTCTTTTCCCCAACTCTGGCCCTGCTGACCAATAGCAGTCCTGGACTTCCCCTTACCTACCCACCCCATGCTTGGCTAGAATCTCAGAGGCGGTAACTATCAGAGGCAACAGTCATCCATAGACTCTCCACCTCCTCTTTTCAACCCCACTCTGGCAGCTGGCATGCCAGCCTGGCTTCCAAATTCCCCTGTAAACCCTGCTTAGTCCTCCCACTCCAGTGCCTCAAGAGGCCTGGTGAAAAACATTTCTCTGATTTTCCAACTTCCCTTCCTGGACCTTTACTTCCCAAGCTCCTCCCACCTTTATGTAGGTTTAATTCCAACATAAATTCCTTAATTCATAATACTCATAGTGGTTCTGCTTTCCTAATTGGATCCTGACTGAGACCACATACACACACACTAGATGATAGATAGATGTTAGATAGATTGTTAGATTGATGATAGATAGATAGATAGACAGATAGATAGATGTCATGTGTAATGTAAGGAAATTTTTCTGATGAGAAAATTGAATTTCAGTTTTCCTGTTGGAGTCTCTTGTGCTATCAGCCCACTGACCCCAGGGCTGGGATGCTCCCCTGTCACACCCTAGTCCACTTGGGAACAAAACTAATCTTAGTTCTCTCACCATGGTTAATATAGATGGAAACATGAAAAAAAAAAAAAAAAAGCTAAATCCTAGGGGAAATAAGCAGAATGGTCACAGAATCAAAACAAGAAAATTTCCAGAAAAGACTAGGACTCCACCAGAGCTAACTTGATTTTAGGGATTCTTGGATACTTTCAAACGTCCTGTATTTGGTGGATGTCACCTTTAAATCCCTTTCTTAAAAATTCCTTCCTTAGATTTTATACCCATTGGAATCCCAATGGGAATAAAGGTGAAGAAAGAGAATATTTCAGGTTTTTTTGCCATATATTGGATACTTAACTTGCAAACATCATCTCACTTAATCTTCACAACATCATTTGAGGTAGATTTTATTATTTGTGTTCTAAGAAGAGAAAACTGAGATGCACAGATGTTAAGTAAATCTCCCAAAGTCAAAGCAGTAGCAAAAGCAGGACTCAAAGTAGTTCAGTTTGATTTTTAACATATATTCACCCATATGACATGCTCTTTGAGAAAAGATTCACTTCAGCTACCTTCTTAATCAGTCAGCCACTGCTGCAGAAATAAACAACCCTATGATCTCAGTGGCTTATAGCAACAAACATTTATTTCTCACTCACAAGCGTGTGGGTGGCTGTAGATTTGCTGTGGGTTGCCTTGACTCAGCTGCGCTTAGATGGCCTCAGGATTCAGGTCTGATCAAGGCTTTTTATGTGTCTATGTTTTGACACTGAAGCTGAAGGAGCAGTGACTACTTAGGACAGCAGGTGTTAAGAGGATGGGTGGAAACTTAACCATGTGTCTTAAAACATAAGCTCAGAACTGGCACACTGTCACTTCCACATGTCTTCCATTGGTCCATAGCCAATTGGTCCCTATTCAGGGAGCAGGAGGGAAGTACTCTCCTTCCACAGCAGGCGGGAAAGAGAGAACGTTTGATGAACATTCTTCCCTAAAGTCCTGACTCCAAATCTCAGTTTCTCTTCTGAGATACATATGTGTGCAAGGAATGAAATCTCTCCTTCTAGCTGAATGCTGTTCAACCAGCAATGGTGTGGCTTGGTCCTTAGATAACCAGATATCAGAATAACAAAATGACCATTGTATCCATTCTCTACTGTTGGGTAATAATTCACCCCAAAACTTAGTGGCTTAAAATGACAACAATCATTTATTTTTCTCATGAATCTGTAATTTGGACAAGGATCATCTCTGTTCTATGCAGCACCAGCTGGAGTGGCTTAAAGGTTAGGGTAACTCAACCGTTTCTTCTGAAGACTAAATTCACTCACATGTCTGACAGTTGACATTGGCTGGTGGGTAAGACCTCACCTGTTGATCGGAAGGCCTTGGGGCTTCTTCACAGTCTTGTAGCTGGCTTTCGAGTGTGACTGTCCCAAGGGAATATAAGTAGCGCATGGAGTTTTTATGATCTATCCTTGGAAATCATATAGCTTCACTTCTGCTGTACTATACTGGTGACAAAAGTCCACTTAGGTTCGAGGGAAGAGAACATGAACCCCCATCACTTAATGGGAAGAGTGTCAGTGTCACATTGTAAGAAGTATGTGTGGGATGGGATATAGCATGATGGCCATCTTTGGAAAATATAATCTGCCACAACCATATAACAGCAACTGAAGCTATCAAATGGAGGCTTCTTCCTCCAGGAATCAATGAAGAAAGGCTACAATAATTACAGTAAGTTTTTCAACTCTCCTTAAGGGAACCAAAACCCCCCCTCCTTCACATTTGCCATAGGAGCAGGCATACTCACACCATGTGGCTCTAATAGTACAAATGATTGGACCAGAGATATGCACATGACCCAAATAAGACCTATCAAAGTCATTCACAAATAGATTCCACTTTGATCTAGGTGCTCTCAAGCTGAGGTGAAAACTTGGGTGATATTGGCATTTGCTAGTCTCTACCCTGTGTCCTTAAAGAGAAAGCCAGCCTGTCATGAGAAGTAACAAACAGAAGTCAGGATGTGAGGTAGAAGAAAAGACTTTCTAGCACTCTACAGCAGTCCAGATCCTGGTCTTGGCCTTGCCCAAGGCTTTGCTGTCTCCTTACCTTTAGGTTCCTTACACAACTCTATGGTCCTGAGGTCTGAAACTAGCTGCAGAGGTTTCTGTACTTGCAAACAGAGGAGCCCTAAGTATGATAGAAATAAAATAATTTTAAGATCTGATATGATCAAAAATCTATAATATGAGATGAAAACTTGTGCAGAAATTGGGGAAGTGGCTTCTTATATTTATTTTTTCAAAGAGGTCAAAGGAGGGGGCTGGGGCTTCCTTGATGGCACAGTGGTTGAGAGTCCACCTGCCAATGCAGGCGGGTTCATGCCCTGGTCCGGGAAGATCCCACATGCTGCGGAGCAGCTGCGCCCGTGAGCCATGGCCGCTGAGCCTGCGCATCTGGAGCCTGTGCTCCACAAGAGAGTCTACATCAGTGAGAAGCCTGCGTACCGCAAAAAAAAAAAAAAAAAAAAAAAAAAAAAA
>NW_006799694.1:446924-480542 GCF_000442215.2 Lipotes vexillifer
AAAAAAAAAAAAAAAAAAAAAAAAAAAAAGGAAAGGGCTATGTGAATACATATCTATTAAGCCAATGTTCCTGGAACTATCAAAATGAACAAAAATCAATTTAAACCAGAAAAACAAACGTCATTAATAAAGACACTACAGAGTAGCCACAGCTCCTTGCCACAGATTCAGAAAAATGGATAGACACAGTGGTATCTGGACCTAATCAAAGGGAGATGCTAAAGTCTGAAAAATTCCCTGAATCTTTCAAAAGGTAGCATATTAACAAGGAAAGGAAAGGGTTTTGAAAGGCCCTGTTTGTGGTCCATAGTTTGGGAAAATGGGCATTCTGGTCATGGCTTGGCTTTCAAGACCCATAGCACTTGCTATATGGACTTTAGGACCATTTGTACAGAAAAAAAAACCCAAGATCTTTTCCAAGGAGACACTTTTGGACGCAGGGACCACCACAAGGGATGAACTGGACAACTGTCTCACGGCCCTAAGTAGGCCTCGGTGACCATGGCTCTTCCACCTGCCTAGTAATGTTATCTGTGAAAACTGTACTGTTCTTCAGGCTACACACAAAGCCGAGCTTTTGCTTATGTGAGAGTGCTGTCCCGAGTGAGTTACTGGACTGAATCGTCAGCACAGTGTATTTCTGCAGGGCAGCTCTGGTTCAGTCAGTGAGCCCATCCATTTGGAATGAGAGTCTCCCTAGCACTGCTTTCCCGAGGCACTTTGACGTCTCTGACACTCTAGAAAGGCAACGCAGAAAGGAGTACATGGCCCTTCCGTCTGAATGTGAAGAGTGGTTCCCAAGGGCCTATTTCCCCTATGGTTGCTCAGAAGCCACGGACTGTTCTTTTGTCACATAGTGCTCGTCCTGGGAAATTGGTGCACGCGTGACCCTCCTATGTGTACCAAAATGCATCTCTGAGTTTAGGCACTCCATTTCTGTCTAAGGCTTCATGGAAGTCACTGCACACCCAACTGTGCTGATGGGAAACCCGGGACCTTAACTTGAGGTTAGAGGTCACCATTTATTTGGCCAGGAGCTAAAGCTGGAGTGTAGTGGGATTAGCTCCAAAAAAGGAATTGCCAGCACCTTGTTTCCTTCGGGAAAAAAGCAGCCTTGGCCCACAGCGACATTCCTGCAGTGAAGAGAACTTGGGCCACATCAGTGCTGTTCAGGCAGCTTTGAAGCCAAAACCAAGACACTACCATAAGGGGAGAATGCATACTTTCCCATCAGTGTCCCACTTTCAAACTTGGTCACACAGCATGTTTATCCGCAGTTTTGCCGAGCTATCTAGTACATGGGACACCGTGCTCTACAAGGAAGAAATTTTTCACGTGGGGAGTGCTGCACGCGCTGAACTGCATCATGCACACCTTACCCAGGTTAGCCCTTGGTGACTCTAGATGGTCCCATTTGTCCAGCATTGTAACTGGGAAAGCTGTACCTGTTTTTCAGCCTGGACCTAAAAATCTAGCTTCCGACTGCGGTAGAGAGAAGTCCATGGGGAACCCCCCGGTTGCATTTGGGAGGCACAGTTGTTTTTCTAAGTGGAGCTCAGAATTCCTCACTGGGGCAGACCAGCATGGAATGTAAGGCTGGTTAGGACTGCGTTCCTGAGGACGTTTGAATGCTGTACAAAAGCGAGGTGTTGAGCGGCCAGATCAGCTCATTGCCCCACCCGCTGCACATTCAAACAGTTAAACCAAATGATCCCTTTCACTTGCTGGTGCTCAAAAGCCATAGAAGACATGGAGGGTACACAGTGCCCTTTGACAGATGTTAGGACATACGTGAATGCCCACTGAGTTGTGAAAGATGTACTGGAGTTGAAGAACTCCATTAATGCATGCTTCTTGGGGCCTGTGGCACACTGAAGCTTACTGATGGGAAAAAAACTGGACCTTTACTTGCGACCAGAGGTCACCTTTCTTTTGCCCGCGAGCTCCAGAGTGCTGCTGGAGGAGCTCCCAGCAAAGGACTGAGACCAACCTGCTTCGTTTGACTGAACTCACTTTTCTTTCCTGAGGCCTACTGGCAGCAAAGAGAAGACGTGCACCATGAGTGTTTTTCATGCAGTTCTCAAGCCACTACTGTCTCGCCTTACCAAGGGGAAAATAAGCTTTTTCCAGTGACCCCAGTTTCAAACTTGAGCCCACAGATAGTTAACCCTGGTAGTTTATGACTACTTCAAAGAAACACACGGAAACCAATGGGCCCTTCCATGCAGACACTTTTGGCAGAGTGACTTTCCCATGGGATGAACTGGATAAGTGTCTAAGTGCTCTAGGTATGCCTCGGGAACCATGGCTCTTCCACATGTCTAGCAGTGTTAAGTGTGAAAAATGTACTGTTCTTCAGACTGGACCCAAAGCCTAGCTTTCACTTTTGTGAGAGTTCTGTCCCCAGGGAATTCCTGGACCTAATGGTCAACACAGTGTGTTTTTGCAGTGCAGCTCTGCTTCAGTCAGTGGGCCCATCCCCTTGGAACGACAGTCTCCCTAGCTCTGCTTTCCTGAGGCTTTTTGATGGCTGTGACACCTAGCAAAGCAACGCAGAATGGAGTACATTGCCCTTCTGGGTGAATGTGAAGAGTGGTTCCCAGGAGTCTATTTCCCCGGAGGTTGTTCAGATGGCACAGGCTGGTCTTTGGGCCCAGAGTGTTCATCCCTGGAAACTGGTGCACGAGCAACTGTCCTATGTGTCCCGAAGGCATCACTGAGTTAAGGCACTCCATTTCTGTTAAGGCTTCATGGAAGTCACTGCACACCCAACTGTGCTGATGTGAAACCCGGGACCTTAACTTGAGGGTAGAGGTCACCATTCATTTGGCCGGGAGCTAAAGCTGGAGTGTAGTGGGAACAGCTCCAAAAAAGGAATTGCCGGCACCTTATTTCCTTCTGGAAAATGCAGCCTTGGCCCACAGCGACATTCCTGCAGTGAAGAGAACTTGGGCCACATCAGTGCTGTTCAGGCAGCTTTGAAGCCAAAACAAGATGCTACCATAAGGGGAGAATGTGCCCTTTCCCATCATTGTCCCACTTTCAAGCTTTTTGATACAGCTTGTTTATATGTTTTTGCCTATTTATCTAGTACATGGGGCACACTGAGCCCTTCCGGGAAGAAATTTTTACACGTGAGGAGTGCTGCACATGCTAAACTGCATTATGCACACCGTGCCCTGCTTAGGCCTTGGTGACTCTGGATGGTCCCAGAAGCCCAGCATTGTCACTGGGAAAGCTGTACCTGTTTTTCAGCCTGGACCTAAAAATCTAGCTTCTGCCTGCGGTAGAGAGACGTCCGTGGGGAACCCCTTGGTTGCATTTGTGAGGCACAGTGGTTTTTCTTAGTGGACCTCCGAATTCGTCACTGGGGCAGAACAGCATGGAAGGTAAGGCTGGTTAGAACTGCGTACTTGAGGCCATTTGAATGCTGTACAAGAGCGAGCTGTGGAGCGACCACAGCATCTCATTGTCCTTCCCACTGCACATTCAAAGAGTTAAACCAAACGATCCCTTTCACTTGCTGGTGCTCAAAAGCCACAAAAGAGATGCAGCATACATGGTACCCTTTCACAGATGTTAGAAAGTATGTGAGTGTCCAATGAGTCATGAAAGTGACACCAGAGATGAAGCACTACATTAACGAATGCTTGTTGGGGCCTGTGGCTCACCAAAGCTTACTGATGGGGAAAAACTGGACCTTTACTTGCAGTCAGAGGTCACCTTTCTTTTGCCCTAGAGCTTCAGAGTGCTGCAGGAGCAGCTCACAGCAAGGAATAGAGACCACCCAGCTTTGTACGAGTAAAATCACTCTTCTTTCCCAAGGCCTTCCTGCAGCGAAGAGAAAATGGCATCATGAGTGTTTTTCAGGCAGCTTTTGAGCCACAGCTGTCTCACCTTCCCCTGGGGAAAATAAGCTTTTGCCAGCATCCCCGAATTTCAAGCTGGAGCCCATAGATACCCGCGGTATAAAATACCCGTGGTATTTTTTAAGTACTTCAAGGAAACACATGGGACCCACTAGGCCCTTCCATGGAGACACTTTTAGATGCAGGCACCTCTGCATGGGATGAACTGGATAAGTGTTTCAGGGGCCTAGGTAGGCCTCAGGGACCATGGCTCTTCCAACTGCCTAACAGTGTTAACTGTGAAAATTGTACTGTTCTTCAGGCTGGATGCAAAGCCGAGCTTTTGCTTGCATGAGACTGCTGTTCCAAGTGAATTTCCAGACAGAATTGTCAGCACAGTGTGTTTTTGCAGTGTAGTTCTAGTTCAGTCAGTGGGCCCATCCACTTGGAACGAGAGTCTGCCTAGTGCTACTTTCCTGAGGCTCTTTCATGCCTGTGACACTGTAGCAAGCATAGCAGAATGGAGTATGTTGCCCTTCCATCTGAATGTGAAGAGTGCTTCCCAAGGGACTATTTCACCTAAGGTTGCTCACAAGGCATAGGCTGGTCTTCCAGCACAGAATGCTCATCCCGGGAAATTGCTGCATGCTCGACCATTCTATATGCCCCAAAAGGCATCATAGAGTTAAGGCACTCCATTTCTGTCTAAGGCTTCATGGAATCCACTGCACAAAAAACCCTGCTAATGGGAAACCCAGGACCTTAACTTCAGGCTAGAGAGCACCTTTCATTTGGCCTTGGATAAAGCTGGAGTTCAGTGGGATAATCTCCTAGAAAGGAATTGCTAGCACCTTGCTGCTTTCAAGGAAATGTAGCCTTGACCCAAGCAACATTGCTGCACTGAGGAGAATGTGGGGCACATCAGTGCTCTTCAGGCTGCTTTGAAGCCAAAATCAAGACACTTCCAAAAGGTGAAAATGCTTACTTTACCATCAGTGTCCGACTTTCAAGCTTGATGATACAGCATGTTTATCTGCAGATTCTCCCTAGCTATCTAGTACATGGGACACACTGTGCCCTTCTGGGAAGAAAGTTTTGCACGTGGGGAATGCTGCACGTGCTGAACTGCATTATGCACGCCATGCCCTGGTTAGGCCTTTGTGACTCTCGATGGTCCCAAATGCCCAGCATTGTCACTGGGAAAGCTGTACTTGTTTTTCAGCCTGGACCTGAAAATCTTGCTTCTGACTGTGGTAGAGAGACGTCCATGGGGAGCTCCCAGGTGGCATTTGGGAGGCACAATGGTGTGTCTCAGTGGAACTCAGAATTCCTCCCTGGGGCAGACCAGCCTGCAATGTAAGGATGGTTAGAACTGCGTTCCTGAGGCTGTTTGAATGCTGTACAAAAGAGAGTTGTAGAGCGACCAGAGAAGCTCATTGCCATTCCCGCTGCACATTCAGAGTTAAACCAAACGATCCATTTGACTTCCTGGTGCTCAAAAGCCACAGAAGAGATGGAGGGTACTCAGTGCCATTTCACAGATGTTAGAACGTACATGAGTGCCCAATGAGTAGTGAAAGACGTACCAGAGTGGAAGCAACCCATTAATGCATGCTTCTTGGGGCCTGTGTAACACCAAAGGTTACTGATGGGAGAAATGTGGACCATTGCTTGAGGCCAGAGGTCACCTTTCCTTTGCACGCAAGCTACAGAGTGCTGCAGGAGGGGCTCCCAGCAAGGAATGGAGACCACCCAGCTTCGTACTATTAAACTCACTTTTCTTTGACGAGGCCATCCTGCAGGGAAGTGTAGATGGGCACCATGAGTGTTTTTCATGCAGCTCTTGAGCCCCAACTGTCTCGCCTTCCCCAGGGGAAAATAAGCTTTTGCCAGTGTCCCCCAAATTCCAGCTTGAGCCCACAGATAGGTAACCATGGTAGTTTATGACTACTTCAAAGAAACACAAGGGAACCAATGGGCCCTTCCATGCAGACACATTTTGCTGCAGGGACCTTCGCATGGGATGAACTGGATAAGTGTCTCAGTGCCCTATGTAAGCCTCAGGGACTATGGATCTTTCACATGCTTAGCATTGTTAAGTGTGAGAACTACTGTTCAGGCTAGAGCCAAAGGCTTGCTCTCGCTTTTTTGAGAGTGCTGTCCCGAGTGACTTCCCGGACTGAATCCTCAGCACAGTGTGTTTTTGCTGTGCAGTTCTTTTTTAGTCACTGTGGCATATCGACTTGGAATGAGGCTCTGCCTTGTGTTGCTTTCCGGAGGCTATTTGACAGCTGTGACAGTCTATCTAGGCAACCCAGAAAGGAGTACGTTGACCTACCATCTAAGTGTAAAAGAGTGGTTCACAGGGGCCTATTTCACCTAAGGTTCTCAGAATCCAAAGGCTGGTCTTCTGGCCCAAAGCACTCGTGCCGGGAAATTGGTGCATGTGCGACTGTCCTATGTGTCCCGAAAGGCACAAACTAGTTAAGGCACTCCGTTTCTCCCTAAGGCTTCAGGGAACCCACTTCACACCCGAATCTGCTGATGGGAAACACAGGACTTTATCTTGAGCCTAGAGGTCACCTTTTATTTGGCTGGGAGCTAAAGCTGGAGTGCAGTGGGATAAGCTTCTAAAAGGGAATTGCCAGCACCTTCTTGCCTTCGAGCAAACGCAGCCTTGGCCCACAGCAACTTTCCTGCAGTGAAGACAAGACGGGGCACATCGGTGCTTTCCAGGGAGCTTTGAAGCAAAATCAAGTGGCTTCCAAAAGGGTAGAATGTGTACTTTCTCATCAGTGTCCCACTTACAAGGTTGATGACACAGCATGTTTATCTACCTATCTAGTACATGGGAAACACTGTCCCATTCTGGTAAGAACATTTTTCATATGCAGAGCGCTGCACGTGCTGAACTGCATTATGCACACTGTGCCCTAGTTAGGTCTCGGTGACTGGATGGTTCCAGAATCCCAGCATTGTCACTGGGAAAGCTGTACCTGTTTTTCAGGCTGGACCTAAAAATCTAGATTCCAAGTGCGGTAGAGAGAGGCCCGTGGGGACCCCCCAGATTGCATTTGATAGACACAGTATTGTTTCTCAGTGGTGCTTAGAATTCCTCATGGGAGAAGAGCAGCACGGAATGTAAGGCTAGTTTGAACTGTGTTCCTGAGAGTGTTTGAATGCTGTACAAAAGCGAGCCATCAAGCGACCAGAGCAGCTTTTAGCCTTTCTCGCTGTACATTCAAAGAGTTAAAGCAAACGCTCCCTTTCACTTGCTGGTGCTCAAAAGTCACAGAGGAGACAGAGGGTACACAGCGCCCTTTCACAGATGTTAGAAGGTACATGAGTGCTCAATGAGTCATGAAAGATGTACCAGAGTTGAAGCAAACCATTAACTCATGTTTCTAGGGGACTGTGACAGAGCAAAGCTTACTGGTGCGGGGAAACTGATCCTTTCCTTGAGGACAGAGGTCTCCTTTTTTTTTGCCAGTGAGCTCCAGAGTGCTGCAGGCAGACATCCCAGCAAGGAATTGACACCATCATGCTTCGTACTAGTAAACTCACTTTTCTTTCCCGAGGCCTTCCTGCCGGGAAGAGAAGACGGGTAACTTGAGTTTTTTCAGGCAGCTTTCGAGCTGCAACTGTCTCGCCTCCCATGGGTAAAATAAGGTTTTGCCACCCTTCCTCAATTTCAACCTTGAGTCCACAGATAGTTACCTGTGGTCGTTTCTGATTACTTCAAGAAAACACACTGGACCCACTGGGCACTTCCATGGAGACACTTTTGGCAGCAGGGACCTCCGCATGGGATGAACTGGATAAGTGTCTCAGGGCCCTAGTTAAGCCTTGGTGACCATGGCTCTTCCACCTGCCTAACAGTGTTAAGTGTGAAAACTGTACTGTTCTTCAGGCTACATACAAAGCCGAGCTTTTGCTTGTGTGAGAGTGTTGTCTCGAGTGAGTTTCCGCACTGAATCATCAGCACAGTGTGTTTTTGCTGTGCGGCTCTGATTCAGTCAGTGAGCCCATACACTTGGAAAGACAGTCTGCCTAGCAGTGTTTTCCCGAGGCTTTTTGACGGCTGTGACACTCTAGCAAGGCAACGCACAATGGAGTACATTGCCCTTCCATCTGAATGTGAAGAGTGCTTCCCAGAGGCCTATTTCACCTGAGGTTGCTCAGAAGCCACGGGCCCGTCTTCCACCACAGAGTGCTCGTTCTGGGAAATTGGTGCATGCTCGACCTTTCTATGTACCCTGAAAGGCTTCATAGATTTAAAGCAGTCCATTTCTATCTAAGGCTTCATGGAATCCACTACACAACCAACCCTGCTGATGGGAAACACGGGATCTTGACTTGAGGCTATAAGGCACCTTTAATTTGGTGGTGGTTAAAACTAGAAAGGAATTTCCAGCAGTTTGTTGCCTTTGAGAAAATACAGGCTTGGCCCACAGCGATAATCCTGTAGTGAAGAGAAGATGGGGTGCAGCAGTGCTGTTCAGGCTGCTTCGAAGCCAATTCCAAGACACTTCCTAATGGAGAAAATGCATACTTAGCAATCAGTGTCTGACTTTCAAGCTTGATGATACAGCATGTTTATCTGCACATCTTGCCTTGCTATCTAGTGGGTGGGACACAGTGCTCCCTTTCGGGAGGAAAATTTTGCACTTTGGGGGTGCTGCTTGTGCTGAACTACATTGCACATGCCATGTGCTAGTTAGGCCTTGGTGGCTCAGGATGGTCCCAGATGGTCCCAGGAAAGCTGTACCTGTTTTTCTGACTGGACCTAAAAATGTAGCTTCCGACTGTGGCAGAGAGACGTCTGTGTGGAGCCCCCAGGTCTCATTTGTGAGGCACAGTATTGCTTCTCAGTGGTGCAGAATTTCTCACTGGAACATAACGGCATGGAATGTAAGGCTGGATAGAACTGCCTTCCTGAAGCCCGTTTGAATGCGGTACAAAAGCAAGGTGTCGAGAGACCACAGCAGCTCATTGCCCTTCCTGCTGCACATTCAAAGAGTTAAACTAAACGATCCCTTTCTCCTGCTGGTGCTCAAAAGCCACAGAAGAGCCAGATGGGACACAGTGCCCTTTCACAGAAGTTAGAACGTACATGAGTGCCCAACGAGTCGTGAAAAATGTACCAGAGTTGAAGCACTCCATTAACGGATGATTCTTGGGGCCTGTGGCACACAAAATCTTACTGATGGGAAAAAAACTGGACATTTAAGTAAGAACAGAGGTCACATGTTTTTTGCCCGCGAGCTAGAGTGCTGTGGGAGGAGCTCCCTGCAAGGAACTGAGACCACCCTGCTTCGTATGATTAAATTCACTTTCCTTTCCCTAAGCCTTCTGGCAACAAAAGGAAGATGGGGACCATGAGCATTTTTCATGCAGCTCTCGAGCCACAACTGTCTCTCCTTCCCAAGGGGAAAATAAGTTTTTGCCAGTGTCCCCCAATTTCAATCTGAAGCCCACAGATAGGTAACCTTGGTAGTTTACTTCAAAGAAGCACACGGGGCCCAATGGGCCCTTCCATGGAGACAGTTTTGGCTGCCGGGACCTTCACATGGGATGAACTATATAAGTGTCCCATGCTCTAGGTAGGTCTCGGGCACCATGGCCCTTCCACATGCCTAGCAGTGTTAAGTGTGAAAACTGTACTTTTTTCTTCAGGCTGCCCCCAAGCCTAGCTTTTGCTTCTGTGAGAGTGCTGTTACGAGTGAGCTCCCGGACTGAATTATCAGCAGTGTGTTTTTGCAGTGCAGCTCTGTTTCAGTCACTGGGGCTGTTCGACTTGGATGAGAGACTGCCTAGCGCTGCTTTCTCGAGTCTTTTTGACGTCTATGACACTCTAGCTAGGCCTACCAGAAAAGAGTACATTGCCCTTCCATCTGAATGTGAAGAGTGGTTCCCAGGGGCCTATTACCCCTAATGTTGGTCAGAAGCCACGGGCCGCTCTTCTGGCACAGAGTACTCATCCCAGGAAATAGGTGTATGTGCAGCAGTCCTATGTGCCCAGAATGACTTTGCAGTGTTAAGGCACTCCATTTCTGTCAAAGGCTTCATGGAATCCACTGCACAACCAACGCTGTGGATGGGAAACATAGGACCTTAACTTTAGCTTAGAGGTCACCATTCATTTGGCTGGCAGTTAATGCTGGAGTGCAGTGGGATAACTTTATAGAAAGGAATTGCCAGCACTTAGTTGCCTTTGAGAAAAAGCAACCTGGGCCAACAGCGACACTCCTGTAGTGAAGAGAATTTGGGCTGCATCAGTGCTGTTCAGGCAGCTTTGAGCCAAAACCAAGTTGCTTCCAAAAGGGTAGAATGCATACGTTCCCATCAGTGTCCCACATTCAAGCTTGATGACACAGCTTATCTGCAGTTTCTGCCTAGCTATCTAGTATGTGGGAAACACTGCCCCCTTATGGTAAGAAAGTTTTTCACGTGCTGCACTTGCTGAACTGCATTATGCATGCCAAGCCAAGGTTAGGCCTTGGGACTCTGGATGGTCCCATAAGACCAGCACTGTCACTGGGAAAGCTGTCTGTATTTTTCAGGGTGGAACAAAAAAATCTAGCTTCCTACTCCCGTAGGGAGACGTCGGTGGGGAGCGCCCAGGTTGCATTTGTGAAGCACAGTGGTGTTTCTCAGTGGAGCTGAGAAATCCTCACTGGGGCACAGCAGCATAGAATGTAAGGCTGGTTAGAACTGTGTTCCTGAGGTCTTTTGAATGCTGTCCAAAAGAGAGCTGTCGAGCGTACAGAACAGCTCTTTGCCATTCCCACTGCACATTCACAGATTTAAACCAAATGAACCCTTTAACTTCCTGGTGCTCAAAATCCAAAGAAGAGATGGTGGGAACACAGATCCCTTTCACAAATGTTAAAACGTATATGAGTACCCAATGAGTCGTGAGAAACATACCAGAGTTGAAACACTCCATCAACAGATGATTCTTGGGGCCTGTGGCACACCAAAGCTTACTGATGGGAGAAATCTGGGCCCTTACATGAAGTCACAGGTAATCTTTCTTTTGCCTGCGAGCTCCAGAGTGCTTTTGCGGGAGCTCCGAGCAATGAACTGAGACCAGAATACTTCATATGAGTAAACTCACTCTTCTTTCCCCAGGACTTCAGGCAGCAAAAAGAAGATGGGCACTATGAGTATTTCTCAGGAGGCTTTTGAGCCGAAACTTCTCGCCTATCCCAGAGGAAAATAATTTTTTCCCAGAGTCACCTGGTTTCAAACTTGAGCCAACACAAAGTTTCCCGAGGACATTTCTGACTACTTCAAGGAAACACACGGGACACACAGGGCCCTTCCATGGAAACATTTTTGGACACAGGGACCTCTGCATGAGATGAACTAACCTTAGATGAGCTTACCTTAGGTAAGCTTAGGTGACCAAGGCGCTTGTCCATGCCTAGCAGTGTTAAGTGTGAAAAATGTCCCGTTCTTCAGACTGGAACCAAAGCCTAGCTTTCGCTTCTGTGAGAGTGCTGTCCCGAGTGCGTTCCTGGACAGAATCGTCAGCACAGTGTGTTTTTACACTGCAGCTCTGTTTCAGTCACTGAGATAGATCGAATTCCAAATAGAGCCTGCCTAGCACTGCTTTCTCGAGGCTCATTGACGGCTGTGAGACTCTACCTAGGCAACACCAAAAGTAGTACTTTGCCCTTTCTATGAATGGGAAGAATGTTACCCAGGAGTCTATTATCCCTAGGCTTGCTCAGAAACACCGGGCCGCTCTTCTGGCACAGAATGCTCGTCCTGGGAATTTCGTGAATGCCTGACTGACCTATGTGTCACGAAAGGCATCACAGAGTTAAGGCACTGCATTTCTGTCTAGGGCTTCATGGAACTCACTGCATACCCATCTCTGCTGATGTTAAACAAGGGACCATAACTTGAGGCTAGAGGTCACATCTCATTTGGCCTGGAGCTGAAGCCGGAGTGCCATGGGGTGAGTTTATAGAAAGGAATTGCCAGCACTTTGCTGGCTTTGGGAAAATGCAGCCGTGGCCCACAGCGACTTTTCTGCAGTGAAGACAACTTAGGCCGCATCAGTGCTGTTCAGGCAGCTTTGAAGACAAAACCAAGTCACCTCCAAAAGTGTTGAATGCGTACTTTCCCATCAGTGTCGCACTTTCAAGCTTGATGATACAGCATGTTTATCTGCAGATTCTGTCCAGCTATTTAGAACATGAGACACACTGCACCCTTCTGGGAAGAAAGTTTTGCACGTTGGGATTTCTGCATGTGCTGAACTGCATTATGCCAGCCATTCCCAAGATCGGCCTCGGTGAATCGGGATGGTTCCAGAAGTCTAGCATTTTCACGGAGGAGCTCTCCCTATTTTTCACGCTGGAACTAAAAATTTAGCTTCCGACTGTGGAAGGGAGATGTCTGTGGGGAGCACCCACGTAGAATTTGTGAGGGACAGTAGTATTTCTTAGTGGATCCCAGAACTCCTCATGGGGCACAACATCATGGAATGTAAGGCTGTATAGCACTGCATACCTGAGTCCGTTTGAACGCTGTACAAAAGATAGCTGTCCAGTGACCAGAGCAGCTCTTTGCCATTCCCGCTGCACTTCCAAATTGTTAAACCAAACGAGCCCTTTCACTTACTGTTGCTCAAAAGCAACAAAAGAGTTGGAGGGAACACAGTGCCCTTTCAAAGATGTTAGAAGGAACGTGAGTGCCCAGTGAGTCGTGAACGACCTACCATATTTGACGCACTGCATTAACTCAGATTCTTGAAGAAAGAGGCACACCAAAGCTTACTGATGGGAGAAATCTGGACCTTTCATTGAGGCCACAGGTCACACTTCTTTTGCCTGCAAGCTCCAAGTGCTGCTCTAGGAGCTCCCAGCAAGGAACAGAAATCAGCATGTCTCATATGAGTAAACTCACATTTTCCCCGAGGACTTCTAGCACCAAGAGAACATGGGCACCAGGAGTGTGTTTCAGGCAGCTTTCCAGTTGCAAGTGTCTTGCCTACCACGAGGGAAAATAAGGTTTTCCCAGGGTCCCCCTGTATCAAACTTGAGCCAACACAAATTAACCCGAGGTCATTTTGGACTACTTCAAGGAAACGCACAGAACAAACAGGGCTCTTCCATGTAGACACTTTTGGACACAGGGAACTATGCGCGGGATGAACTCGATAAGTGTCTCAGTGTCTTTAGGTAGGCCTCGGTGACCATGGCTCTTGCCCAAGCCTAGCAGTCTTAAGTGTGAAAAGTGGGCAGGTCTTCAGGCTAGACACAAAAAAGCCTAACTTTTGCTTCTGAGAGAGTGCTGTCCCAAGTATTTTCCTGCATGAGTTGTGAGTGCAGTGTGTATTTGAAGGGCAGCTTGTTTCATTCACTGAGGCCAGTCGGCTTGGAAATGGAGTCTGCCCAACGCTGCTTACGTGAGGCTGTTTGACGACCTGGACACTCTACCTGGGAAAGCCATAAAGGAGTCCGTTGCCATTTCTATGAATGCAGAGAGCCATTCTCAGTGGCCTATTTCCCCTAAAGTTCCTCAGAAGCCAGTGGCCGCTCTTTTGGCAGAGAGCAATCATCATGCGAAATTGGTGCATGACCGACTCTCCTAAGTGTCCCCAGGGGCATCGCAGAGTTAAGGCACTCTATTTTAGAGTATGGCTTCATGGAACCCACTGCACACCCAACTCTGCTGATATGAAACACTGGACCTTACCTTGAGGCAGGAGGTCACCTTTCATTTGGCCAGAGCTGAATCTGGAGTGCAGTGGGATGAGTTTTAAAAAGAAATTGCCAGCCAATTTTTGGCTTTGAGTGAATGCAGCCTTTGCCCTCAGCGACAATCCTGCAGTTAAGAGAAGCTGGGCCGCTAGTGCACTTCAGGCACCTTTGAAGCCAAAAGCAAGTCGCGTCCAAACGGGGAGAATCATTACTTTCCCATCAGTGTCCTATGTTCAAGTTCAATGATACAGCATGTTTACCTGAAGACTCTGTCTAGCTATCTAGTAAAAGAGTATGTCTGCCTCCTTCTGGTAAGAAAGGTTTTCACGTGGGGAGTGCTGTATGTGTGGAACAGCATTCCCCATGCCGTGCAACGTTTCAGTCTTGGTGAAGCTGGATGGTCCCAGAAGTCCAGCATTGTCACTGGGAAAACTGTCCATTTTTTTCAGGATGGAACTAAAAACCTAGCTTCAGACTGCCACAGGGAGATGTCCTCGGGGGAGCCCAGAGGTTTCATTTGTGAAGCACAGTTGTGTTTCTCAGAAGAACCCAAATTCCTCCCTGGGGCACACCAGCATGCAGTGTAAGGCTGGGTAGATGGGCGGTCGTGAGCCCGTTTGAATGCTGTATGAACGAGAGCTGTCCAGCGAACAGGGCAGTGCTTTGCCATTACCTGTGCATTCTCATAGAGTTAAAACAAATGCACCCAGTCACTTCCTGGGTCTCAAACGCAACAGAAGAGCTGGACAGCATACAGTGCCCTTTCACAGATGTTACAACAAACGTGAGTGCACAATGAGTCATGAAATACGTAACAGAGTTGAAGCATTCCTTCAACGCATGCCTCTTCGCTACTATGGCACACCTAAGCTTACTATGGGAGACATCTGGACTTTTACTTGAGACCAGAGGTCACATTCCTTATGCTGGCAAGGTCCAGAGTTCTCCTGGAGGAGGTCCCAGCAAGGAACTGACAACAGCATGCCTCATACGAGTAAATTCACAATTCTTTCGTGAGGTCTTCCGGCAGCAAAGAAAAGTTGGGCACCATTAGTGTCTTTCAGACAGCTTTCTAGCTGCAACTGTCTTGCCTACTCTGGAGGAAAATAAGGTTTTGTCAGCATTGCCTAATTTCAAACTTGAGCTCATATAGTTATGGTTGGTAGTTTCTGACTACCTCAAGGAAACACTCAGGACACACTGGACTCTTTTGGAGACTCTTTTGGACACAGGGAACTCCACATTGAATGAACTTCGTAAGTATTTCAGTACCTTTGCTAGGATTCGGTGAGAATGTCTCTTGCCCATGCCTAGCAGTGTTAAGTGTGAAAAATGTACCGTTCTTAAGGCTGAACCCAAAGCCTAGCTTTTGCTTCTGGGAGAGTGCTGTTCCAAGGGACTTCCTGGACTGAATCATCAGCATGGTGTGTTTTTGCACTACAGCTCTCTTTCAGTCATTGAGGTCGATCGACTTGCAAAGAGATTCTGCCAAGTGCTGCTTTCGTGATGCTCAATGACAGCTGCTACACTCTACCTAGGCAACCCCGAAAGTAGTACGTTGCCCTTTCTATGAATTGGAAGAGTGTTTCCCAGGAGCCCCTTTCCCCTAGGCTTGCTCAGAAACCCTGGGCCGCTCTTTTGAAACAGAATGTTCGTCCTGGGAAATTCGTGTATACGTGACTGTACTATGTGTCCCGAAAAGCATTGCAGAATTAAGTCACTGCATTTCTGTCTAAGGCTTCATGGAACTCACTGCACATCCATCTCTGGTGATTTTAAACACTGGACCATAAGTTGAAGCTAGAGGGCACCTCTTATTTGGCTGTAAGCCGATGCTGGAGTGCCGTGGGGTGAGTTTCTAGAAAGGAATTGTCAGCACTTTGTTGGCTTTGAGAAACACAGCATTGGCCTACAGCGACATTCCATTAGCGAAGCCAAGTTTGCTCACATCAATGCTGTGCAGGCAGATTTGAAGGCAAAACCAAGCCATCTCCAATAGGGTTGAAGGCGTACTTTCCCATTGGTGTTGTATTTTCAAGATTGATATACAGCATGTATTATCTGCGGATTCTGTCTTGCTAACAAGAACATGAGACACACTGCAGCCTTCTGCGCAGCAACTTTTGAAAGTTCGGATTGCTGCACATGGTGAAGATCATTATACCCGCCGTGCCCAAGTTCGGCCTTGGTGAATCTGGATCAGTCCAGAAGTCTAGCATTTTCACGGAGAAATTCTCGCTTTTTTTCACACTGGAAGTAAATATACAGGCTCGAACTGCCAAAGGTAGATGTCCGTGGGGAGCACCCATGTTGCATTTGTGAGGGACAGTAATGTTTCTTAGTGGATCGCGGATTCCTCATGGGGACACCATAATGAAATATAAGGCGGTTTAGAACTGCTTACCTTGAGTCCGTGTGAATGCCGTACAAACGAGAGCTTTCGAGTGAACACCACAGCGCTTTGCCATGATCGTTGCACATTCATGGAGTTTAATCAAATGAAGGCATTCACTTCCTGTGTCTCAAACACAACAGAGGAGTTGGACGGCATACAGTGCACTTTCACACTTGTTACAATGAACGTGAGTGCACAGTGTCTCATGAAATACATTACAGAGTGGAAACCTTCCGTTCACGCATGCCGCTTCATTACTATGGCACTCCGACGTGTTACTATGGGAGAAAACTGGACTTTTACTCGAGGCCAGGGGTTACAGTATCCTTTTGCCGGCGAGCTCCAGAGTGCTCCTGGAGATGCTCCCAGCAAGGAACTGAGGGCAGCAGGCCTCACACGGGTAAACTCAGCCTTCTGTCACGGGGAAACACAGGCTGCTTGTGTGAGACCTTCCGGCAGCAAAGGGAAGATGAGCGCGTGGAATGTGTCTCAGGCAGCTTCTGACCCGCACCTGTCTCGTCTACCTCGGAGGGGAAGAAGGTTTCCCCAGGGTCGCCCAGTTTCAAACTTGAGCTCATGTAGTTATCCTCAGCCGTTTCTGACTACCTCGAGGAAAACGTATGTCATGAGTAAACACAAGCTTCTTGTGTGAGACCTTCCAGCAGCAAAGGGAAGATGAGCGCATGGAATGTATTTCAGGCAGCTTCTGACCAGCACCTGTCTCGTCTACCTCGAGGGGAAGAAGGTTTTGCCAGGGTCGCCCAGTTTCAAACTTGAGCTCATGTAGTTATCCTCAGCAGTTTCTGACTACCTCGAGGAAACACACGGGCGGAACAGGGCCCTTCCATGGAGACACTTCTGGACACAGAGACCTCTGCATGGGACCTACTGGGTAAATATGGCAGTACCTAAGCTAGGCCTCAGTGACCAAGGCTCTTGCTCATGCCTAGCTGTGTTAAGTGTGAACAATGGACCGTTCATCAGGCAGGGCCCACAGCCTAGCTTTGGCTTCGCTGAGAGTGCTGTCCCGAGTCTTTTCCTCGAGCCTGTCGTCAGCACGGTGTCCTTTGGCACTGCATTTCTCTGTCAGTCAAGGAGGCCGATCAACATTCAAAGGCAGTCTGCCAAGCACTGTTTTCGCCAGGCTCTTTTATGACTGGGGCACGCAAACTAAGCAAACCGGAAAGCAGTACATTGCCCTTGCTATGAATGAGAAGAACTTTCTCCAGGGACCTGTTTCGTCTCCGGTTCCTGAGAAGCCAGTGGCCGCTGTTCTGGCACGGAGAGGTGATCATTGGAAATGGCTGAACGACATACTATCCTATGTGTCCCGGGGGCATCGCAGAGTTAAGGCACTCCATTGTAGAGTATGGCCTCATGGAAACCGCTACACACACAAATCCCCTAACGTGAAACACTGGAACTTACACTGAGGCCAGCGCTCACCTTTCATTCTTCTGGAAATGAACCTGGAGTGCACGGGGAGGAGTGTCTAGAAAGGAATGGCAGGCAGATTTTTCACTTTGAGAGAAAACGCAGCTTTGGCCCAAGACGACAGTCCTGCAGTGCAGAACACGTCGGGCCGCGAGTGCTGTGCCGGTATCTTTGAGGCCAAGTGCAAGTCGCCTCCAAACGGGGAGAAAGCGCCCACTCCCATCCGTGTCCCACTTGCAAGCTGAACGATGCAGCGTGTTTATCTGAAGGCTCTGCCTAGCTTTCTAGTTCAAGGGAAGGAGTGCCTCTTTCTGCTAAGAAAGGTTTTGACATGGGGATTGCTGGACGTGCGGAAGAGCATTCCCCAGGCTGCGCAAAGTTCAGGCCTCGGTGATTCCAGATGGTCCCAAACGTCCAGCGTTGTCCCTGGGCACGCGGTCCTTTTTCCTGCTTCAGGCTGGAAGAAAACATCCGACATCCGACTGTCGTACGGAGACGACCTTGGGGAGCCGCCTGGTTTGATTTGTGACGCGCAGTGGCGTTTCTCAGGAGAGCCCAAATTCCTCCCTGGGTCACACCACCATGGAATGGAACGCTGCTTCCGACTGCGTACCTTGAGGCCGTGTCAATGCCTTAAGAACGGTAGCTTTCGAGCGAACAGGGCAGCGCTTTGCCGTCATCGTGGCACGTTCACGGAGTTTAATCAAACGAACGCATTCACTTTCTGCGGCTCAAGCACAACATAGGGGTAGGAATGCATCGAGTGCCCTGTGACAGTTGTTACAACGAACGTGAGTGCACGGTGTCTCGTGAAGTACGTTCCAGGGCTGAAGCCGTGCGTTCGTTCACGCATGCCGCTTCCTTACCATGGCACTCTGAGGTGTTCCTTACGGGAGAAATCTGGACTTCTACTTGAGGCCAGGGCTTACAGTATTCTTTTGCCGGCGAGCTCCAGCGTGATCCTGGAGTTGCTCCCAGCAAGGAACTGAGGGCAGCTGGCCTCACACGAGTAAACTCATCCTTCTGTCACGGGTAAACACAGGCTTCTTGGGTGAGACCTTCCGGCAGCAAAGGGAAGATGAGTGCGTGGAATGTGTTTCAGGCAGCTTCAGACGCGCACCTGTCACGTCTACCTCGCAGGGGAAGAAGGTTTTGCCAGGGTCGCCCAGTTTCAAACTTGAGCTCATGTAGTTATCCTCAGCAGTTTCTGACTACCTCGAGGAAACACACGGGCGGAACAGGGCCCTTCCATGGAGACACTTCTGGACATAGAGACCTCCGCATGGGACCTACTGGGTAAATATGGCAGTACATAAGCTAGGCCTCAGTGACCAAGGCACTTGCTCATGCCTAGCTGTGTTAAGTGTGAACAATGGACCGTTCCTCAGGCTGGGCCCACAGCCTAGCTTTGGTTTCGCTGAGAGTGCTGTCCCGAGTCTTTACCTCCAGCCTGTCGTCAGCACGGTGTCCTTTGGCACGGCATTTCTCTTTCAGTCCGGGAGGCCGATCGACTTGCAAAGGGAGCGCGCCCGGCACTGCTTTGGCCAGGCTCTTTGACGACTGGAGAACGCAGCCTAAGCCACCCAGCAAGCGGTACACTGCCCTTGCTGTGAACGAGAAGAGCTGTCTCCGGGGGCCTCTTTATTACGCTCCCGTTCCTCAGAAGCCGGCGGCAGCTCTTCCGGCACGGAGAGGGCATCCTGCGAGATTGCCCAACGACCTACTGTCCTAGGTGTTCCCGGGGCATCGCAGACTTAAGGCACTCCATTGTGGAGTACGGCCTCATGGAAACCACTACACACCCAACTCCGCTGACGTGAAACACGAACTTACACCGTGGCCGGCGCTCACCTTTCATTCGGCCGGAAAGGAACCTGGAGTGCACGGGGAACAGTGTCTAAAAAGGAATGGCCGGCAGATTTTTCACTTTGAGAGGACACGCAGCTTTGGCCCAAGACGACAGTCCTGCAGTGAAGAATACGTCGGGCCGCGAGTGCTGTTCAGGTGTCTTTGAGGCCAAGTCCAAGTCGCCTCCAAACGGGGAGAAAGCGCCCACTCCCATCCGTGTCCCACTTGCAAGCTGAACGATGCAGCGTGTTTATCTGAAGGCTCTGCCTAGCTTTCTAGTTCAAGGGAAGGAGTGCCTCTTTCTGCTAAGAAAGGTTTTGACATGGGGATTGCTGGACGTGCGGAAGAGCATTCCCCAGGCTGCGCAAAGTTCAGGCCTCGGTGATTCCAGATGGTCCCAAACGTCCAGCGTTGTCCCTGGGCACGCTGCCCTTTTTCCTCTTTCAGGCTGGAAGAAAACATCCGACATCCGACTGTCGTACGGAGACGTCCTTGGGGAGCGCCTTGGTCTGATATGTGACGCGCAGTGGCCTTTCTCAGGAGAGCCCAAATTCCTCCCTGGGTCACACCACCATGGAATGGAACGCTGCTTACAACTGCGTACCTTGAGGCCGTGTCAATGCCTTAAGAACGGTAGCTTTCGAGTGAACAGGGCAGCGCTTTGCCGTCATCGTGGCACGTTCACGGAGTTTAATAAAACGAACGCATTCACTTTCTGCGGCTCAAGCACAACACAGGAGTAGGAAGGCATAGAGTGCCCTGTGACGGTTGTTACAACGAACGTGAGTGCACGGTGTCTCGTGAAGTATGTTCCAGGGCGGAGGAATTGCGTTCACGCCTGCCGCTTCGTCACAATGGCGCTCCGAGGTGTTCCTTACGGGAGAAATCTGGACTTTTACTTGAGGCCAGGGCTTACAGTAATCTTTTGCCGGCGAGCTCCAGCGTGCTCCTTGAGATGCTCCCAGCAAGGAACTGAGGGCAGCTGGCCTCACACGAGTAAACACAGCCTTCTGTCATGGGTAAACACAGGATTGTTGTGTGAGACCTTCCGGCAGCAAAGGGAAGATGAGCGCGTGGAATGTGTTTCAGGCAGTTTCTGTCCCGCACCTGTGTCGTCTACCTCGGAGGGGAAGAAGATTTTGCCAGGGTTGCCCAGTTTCAAACTTGAGCTCATGTAGTTATCCTCAGCAGTTTCTGACTACCTCGAGGAAACACACGGGCGGAACAGGGCCCTTCCATGGAGACACTTCTGGACACAGAGACCTCTGCATGGGACCAACTGGGTAAAAATGGCAGTACCTAAGCTAGGCCTCAGTGACCAAGGCTCTTGTTCATGCCTAGCTGTGTTAAGTGTGAACAATGGACCGTTCATCAGGCTGGGCCCACAGCCTAGCTTTGGCTTAGCTGAGAGTGCGGTCCGAGTCTTTTCCTCCAGCCTCTCGTCAGCACGGTGTCCTTTGGCACGGCATTTCTCTTTCAGGTCCGGGAGGCCGATCGACTTGCAAAGGGAGCGCGCCCGGCACTGCTTTGGCCAGGCTCTTTGACGACTGGAGAACGCAGCCTAAGCCACCCAGCAAGCGGTACACTGCCCTTGCTGTGAACGAGAAGAGCTGTCTCCGGGGGCCTCTTTATTACGCTCCCGTTCCTCAGAAGCCGGCGGCAGCTCTTCCGGCACGGAGAGGGCATCCTGCGAGATTGCCCAACGACCTACTGTCCTAGGTGTTCCCGGGGCATCGCAGACTTAAGGCACTCCATTGTGGAGTACGGCCTCATGGAAACCACTACACACCCAACTCCGCTGACGTGAAACACGAACTTACACCGTGGCCGGCGCTCACCTTTCATTCGGCCGGAAAGGAACCTGGAGTGCACGGGGAGGAGTGTCTAGGAAGGAATGGCAGGCAGATTTTTCACTTTGAGAGAACACGCAGCTTTGGCCCAAGACGACAGTCCTGCAGTGCAGAACACGTCGGGCCGCGAGTGCTGTGCAGGTGTCTTTGAGGCCAAGTGCAAGTCGCCTCCAAACGGGGAGAAAGCGCCCACTCCCATCCGTGCCCCACTTGCAAGCTGAACGATGCAGCGTGTTTATCTGAAAGCTCTGCCTAGCTTTCTAGTATAAGGGAAGGAGTGTCTCCTTCTGCTAAGAAAGGTTTTGACGTGGGGATTGCTGGACGTGCGGAAGAGCATTCCCCAGGCTGCGCAAAGTTCAGGCCTCGGTGATTCCAGATGGTCCCAAACGTCCAGCGTTGTCCCTGGGCATGCTGTCCTTTTTCCTGTTTCAGGCTGAAAGAAAACATCCGACATCCGACTGCCGTACGGAGACGTCCTTGGGGAGCCGCCTGGTTTGATTTGTGACGCGCAGTGGCGTTTCTCAGGAGAGCCCAAATTCCTCCCTGGGTCACAGCACCATGGAATGGAACGCTGCTTACGACTGCGTACCTTGAGGCCGTGTCAATGCCTTAAGAACGGTAGCTTTCGAGCGAACAGGGCAGCGCTTTGCCGTCATCGTGGCACGTTCACGGAGTTTAATCAAACAAACGCATTCACTTTCTGCGGCTCAAGCACGACACAGGAGTAGGAAGGCATAGAGTGCCCTCAGATGGTTGTTACAACGAACGTGAGTGCACGGTGTCTCGTGAAGTACGTTCCAGGGCTGAAGCCGTGCGTTCGTTCACGCATGCCGTTTCCGTACCATGGCACTCTGAGGTGTTCCTTACGCGAGAAATCTGGACTTTTACTTGAGGCCAGGGCTTACAGTATTCTTTTGCCGGCGAGCTCCAGCGTGCTCCTGGAGATGCTCCCAGCAAGGAACTGAGGGCAGCTGGCCTCACACGAGTAAACTCATCCTTCTGTCACGGGTAAACACAGGCTTCTTGGGTGAGACCTTCCGGCAGCAAAGGGAAGATGAGTGCGTGGAATGTGTTTCAGGCAGCTTCAGACGCGCACCTGTCACGTCTACCTCGCAGGGGAAGAAGGTTTTGCCAGGGTCGCCCAGTTTCAAACTTGAGCTCATGTAGTTATCCTCAGCAGTTTCTGACTACCTCGAGGAAACACACGGGCGGAACAGGGCCCTTCCATGGAGACACTTCTGGACATAGAGACCTCCGCATGGGACCTACTGGGTAAATATGGCAGTACATAAGCTAGGCCTCAGTGACCAAGGCACTTGCTCATGCCTAGCTGTGTTAAGTGTGAACAATGGACCGTTCATCTGGCTGGGCCCACAGCCTAGCTTTGGCTTCGCTGAGAGTGCTGTCCCGAGTCTTTTCCTCCAGCCTGTCGTCAGCATGGTGTTCTTTGGCCCAGCATTTCTCTTTCAGTCTGGGAGGCCGATCGACTTGCAAAGGGAGCGCGCCCGGCACTGCTTTGGCCAGGCTCTTTGACGACTGGAGAACGCAGCCTAAGCCACCCAGCAAGCGGTACACTGCCCTTGCTGTGAACGAGAAGAGCTGTCTCCGGGGGCCTCTTTATTACACTCCGGTTCCTCAGAAGCCGGCGGCAGCTCTTCTGGCACGGAGAGGGCATCCTGCGAAATTGCCCAACGACCTACTGTCCTAGGTGTTCCCGGGGCATCGCAGAGTTAAGGCACCCCATTGTGGAGTACGGCCTCATGGAAACCACTACACACCCAACTCCGCTGACGTGAAACACGAACTTACACCGTGGCCGGCGCTCACCTTTCATTCGGCCGGAAAGGAACCTGGAGTGCACGGGGAGGAGTGTCTAGGAAGGAATGGCAGGCAGATTTTTCACTTTGAGAGAACACGCAGCTTTGGCCCAAGACGACAGTCCTGCAGTGCAGAACACGTCGGGCCGCGAGTGCTGTGCCGGTATCTTTGAGGCCAAGTGCAAGTCGCCTCCAAACGGGGAGAAAGCGCCCACTCCCATCCGAGTGCCACTTGCAAGCTGAACGATGCAGCGTGTTTATCTGAAGGCTCTGCCTAGCTTTCTAGTTCAAGGGAAGGAGTGCCTCTTTCTGCTAAGAAAGGTTTTGACATGGGGATTGCTGGACGTGCGGAAGAGCATTCCCCAGGCTGCGCAAAGTTCAGGCCTCGGTGATTCCAGATGGTCCCAAACGTCCAGCGTTGTCCCTGGGCACGCGGTCCTTTTTCCTGCTTCAGGCTGGAAGAAAACATCCGACATCCGACTGTCGTACGGAGACGACCTTGGGGAGCCGCCTGGTTTGATTTGTGACGCGCAGTGGCGTTTCTCAGGAGAGCCCAAATTCCTCCCTGGGTCACACCACCATGGAATGGAACGCTGCTTCCGACTGCGTACCTTGAGGCCGTGTCAATGCCTTAAGAACGGTAGCTTTCGAGCGAACAGGGCAGCGCTTTGCCGTCATCGTGGCACGTTCACGGAGTTTAATCAAACGAACGCATTCACTTTCTGCGGCTCAAGCACAACATAGGGGTAGGAATGCATAGAGTGCCCTCTGACGGTTGTTACAACGAACGTGAGTGCACGGTGTCTCGTGAAGTACGTTCCAGGCCTGAAGCCGTGCGTTCCTTCACGCATGCCGCTTCCTTACCATGGCACTCTGAGGTGTTCCTTACGGGAGAAATCTGGACTTTTACTTGAGGCCAGGGCTTACAGTATTCTTTTGCCGGCGAGCTCCAGCGTGATCCTGGAGTTGCTCCCAGCAAGGAACTGAGGGCAGCTGGCCTCACACGAGTAAACTCATCCTTCTGTCACGGGTAAACACAGGCTTCTTGGGTGAGACCTTCCGGCAGCAAAGGGAAGATGAGTGCGTGGAATGTGTTTCAGGCAGCTTCAGACGCGCACCTGTCACGTCTACCTCGCAGGGGAAGAAGGTTTTGCCAGGGTCGCCCAGTTTCAAACTTGAGCTCATGTAGTTATCCTCAGCAGTTTCTGACTACCTCGAGGAAACACACGGGCGGAACAGGGCCCTTCCATGGAGACACTTCTGGACATAGAGACCTCCGCATGGGACCTACTGGGTAAATATGGCAGTACATAAGCTAGGCCTCAGTGACCAAGGCACTTGCTCATGCCTAGCTGTGTTAAGTGTGAACAATGGACCGTTCATCTGGCTGGGCCCACAGCCTAGCTTTGGCTTCGCTGAGAGTGCTGTCCCGAGTCTTTTCCTCCAGCCTGTCGTCAGCACGGTGTCCTTTGGCACGGCATTTCTCTTTCAGTCCGGGAGGCCGATCGACTTGCAAAGGGAGCGCGCCCGGCACTGCTTTGGCCAGGCTCTTTGACGACTGGAGAACGCAGCCTAAGCCACCCAGCAAGCGGTACACTGCCCTTGCTGTGAACGAGAAGAGCTGTCTCCGGGGGCCTCTTTATTACGCTCCCGTTCCTCAGAAGCCGGCGGCAGCTCTTCCGGCACGGAGAGGGCATCCTGCGAGATTGCCCAACGACCTACTGTCCTAGGTGTTCCCGGGGCATCGCAGACTTAAGGCACTCCATTGTGGAGTACGGCCTCATGGAAACCACTACACACCCAACTCCGCTGACGTGAAACACGAACTTACACCGTGGCCGGCGCTCACCTTTCATTCGGCCGGAAAGGAACCTGGAGTGCACGGGGAGGAGTGTCTAGGAAGGAATGGCAGGCAGATTTTTCACTTTGAGAGAACACGCAGCTTTGGCCCAAGACGACAGTCCTGCAGTGCAGAACACGTCGGGCCGCGAGTGCTGTGCCGGTATCTTTGAGGCCAAGTGCAAGTCGCCTCCAAACGGGGAGAAAGCGCCCACTCCCATCCGAGTCCCACTTGCAAGCTGAACGATGCAGCGTGTTTATCTGAAGGCTCTGCCTAGCTTTCTAGTTCAAGGGAAGGAGTGCCTCTTTCTGCTAAGAAAGGTTTTGACATGGGGATTGCTGGACGTGCGGAAGAGCGTTCCCCAGGCTGCGCAAAGTTCAGGCCTCGGTGATTCCAGATGGTCCCAAACGTCCAGCGTTGTCCCTGGGCACGCGGTCCTTTTTCCTGCTTCAGGCTGGAAGAAAACATCCGACATCCGACTGTCGTACGGAGACGACCTTGGGGAGCCGCCTGGTTTGATTTGTGACGCGCAGTGGCGTTTCTCAGGAGAGCCCAAATTCCTCCCTGGGTCACACCACCATGGAATGGAACGCTGCTTCCGACTGCGTACCTTGAGGCCGTGTCAATGCCTTAAGAACGGTAGCTTTCGAGCGAACAGGGCAGCGCTTTGCCGTCATCGTGGCACGTTCACGGAGTTTAATCAAACGAACGCATTCACTTTCTGCGGCTCAAGCACAACATAGGGGTAGGAATGCATAGAGTGCCCTCTGACGGTTGTTACAACGAACGTGAGTGCACGGTGTCTCGTGAAGTACGTTCCAGGCCTGAAGCCGTGCGTTCCTTCACGCATGCCGCTTCCTTACCATGGCACTCTGAGGTGTTCCTTACGGGAGAAATCTGGACTTTTACTTGAGGCCAGGGCTTACAGTATTCTTTTGCCGGCGAGCTCCAGCGTGATCCTGGAGTTGCTCCCAGCAAGGAACTGAGGGCAGCTGGCCTCACACGAGTAAACTCATCCTTCTGTCACGGGTAAACACAGGCTTCTTGGGTGAGACCTTCCGGCAGCAAAGGGAAGATGAGTGCGTGGAATGTGTTTCAGGCAGCTTCAGACGCGCACCTGTCACGTCTACCTCGCAGGGGAAGAAGGTTTTGCCAGGGTCGCCCAGTTTCAAACTTGAGCTCATGTAGTTATCCTCAGCAGTTTCTGACTACCTCGAGGAAACACACGGGCGGAACAGGGCCCTTCCATGGAGACACTTCGGGACATAGAGACCTCCGCATGGGACCTACTGGGTAAATATGGCAGTACATAAGCTAGGCCTCAGTGACCAAGGCACTTGCTCATGCCTAGCTGTGTTAAGTGTGAACAATGGACCGTTCATCTGGCTGGGCCCACAGCCTAGCTTTGGCTTCGCTGAGAGTGCTGTCCCGAGTCTTTTCCTCCAGCCTGTCGTCAGCACGGTGTCCTTTGGCACGGCATTTCTCTTTCAGTCCGGGAGGCCGATCCACTTGCAAAGGGAGTGCGCCCGGCACTGCTTTGGCCAGGCTCTTTGACGACTGGGGCACGCAGCCTAAGGCACCCAGCAAGTGGTACATTGCCCTTGCTGTGAACTAGAAGAGCTGTCTCCAGGGGCCTCTTTATTACGCTCCGGTTCCTCAGAAGCCGGCGGCAGCTCTTCCGGCACGGAGAGGGCATCCTGCGAGATTGCCCAACGACCTACTGTCCTAGGTGTTCCCGGGGCATCGCAGACTTAAGGCACTCCATTGTGGAGTACGGCCTCATGGAAAGCACTACACACCCAACTCCGCTGACGTGAAACACGAACTTACACCGTGGCCAGCGCTCACTTTCATTCGGCCTGAAAGGAACCTGGAGTGCACGGGGAGGAGTGTCTAGAAAGGAATGGCCGGCAGATTTTTCACTTTGAGATAACACGCACCTTTGGCCCAAGACGACAATCCTGCAGTGCAGAACACGTCGGGCCGCGAGTGCTGTGCCGGTATCTTTAAGGCCAAAGTGCAAGTCGCCTCCAAACGGGGAGAAAGCGCCCACTCCCATCCGAGTCCCACTTGCAAGCTGAACGATGCAGCGTGTTTATCTGAAGGCTCTGCCTAGCTTTCTAGTTCAAGGGAAGGAGTGCCTCTTTCTGCTAAGAAAGGTTTTGACATGGGGATTGCTGGACGTGCGGAAGAGCATTCCCCAGGCTGCGCAAAGTTCAGGCCTCGGTGATTCCAGATGGTCCCAAACGTCCAGCGTTGTCCCTGGGCACGCGGTCCTTTTTCCTGCTTCAGGCTGGAAGAAAACATCCGACATCCGACTGTCGTACGGAGACGACCTTGGGGAGCCGCCTGGTTTGATTTGTGACGCGCAGTGGCGTTTCTCAGGAGAGCCCAAATTCCTCCCTGGGTCACACCACCATGGAATGGAACGCTGCTTCCGACTGCGTACCTTGAGGCCGTGTCAATGCCTTAAGAACGGTAGCTTTCGAGCGAACAGGGCAGCGCTTTGCCGTCATCGTGGCACGTTCACGGAGTTTAATCAAACGAACGCATTCACTTTCTGCGGCTCAAGCACAACATAGGGGTAGGAATGCATCGAGTGCCCTCTGACGGTTGTTACAACGAACGTGAGTGCACGGTGTCTCGTGAAGTACGTTCCAGGCCTGAAGCCGTGCGTTCCTTCACGCATGCCGCTTCCTTACCATGGCACTCTGAGGTGTTCCTTACGGGAGAAATCTGGACTTTTACTTGAGGCCAGGGCTTACAGTATTCTTTTGCCGGCGAGCTCCAGCGTGATCCTGGAGTTGCTCCCAGCAAGGAACTGAGGGCAGCTGGCCTCACACGAGTAAACTCATCCTTCTGTCACGGGTAAACACAGGCTTCTTGGGTGAGACCTTCCGGCAGCAAAGGGAAGATGAGTGCGTGGAATGTGTTTCAGGCAGCTTCAGACGCGCACCTGTCACGTCTACCTCGCAGGGGAAGAAGGTTTTGCCAGGGTCGCCCAGTTTCAAACTTGAGCTCATGTAGTTATCCTCAGCAGTTTCTGACTACCTCGAGGAAACACACGGGCGGAACAGGGCCCTTCCATGGAGACACTTCTGGACATAGAGACCTCCGCATGGGACCTACTGGGTAAATATGGCAGTACATAAGCTAGGCCTCAGTGACCAAGGCACTTGCTCATGCCTAGCTGTGTTAAGTGTGAACAATGGACCGTTCATCTGGCTGGGCCCACAGCCTAGCTTTGGCTTCGCTGAGAGTGCTGTCCCGAGTCTTTTCCTCCAGCCTGTCGTCAGCACGGTGTCCTTTGGCACGGCATTTCTCTTTCAGTCCGGGAGGCCGATCGACTTGCAAAGGGAGCGCGCCCGGCACTGCTTTGGCCAGGCTCTTTGACGACTGGAGAACGCAGCCTAAGCCACCCAGCAAGCGGTACACTGCCCTTGCTGTGAACGAGAAGAGCTGTCTCCGGGGGCCTCTTTATTACGCTCCCGTTCCTCAGAAGCCGGCGGCAGCTCTTCCGGCACGGAGAGGGCATCCTGCGAGATTGCCCAACGACCTACTGTCCTAGGTGTTCCCGGGGCATCGCAGACTTAAGGCACTCCATTGTGGAGTACGGCCTCATGGAAACCACTACACACCCAACTCCGCTGACGTGAAACACGAACTTACACCGTGGCCGGCGCTCACCTTTCATTCGGCCGGAAAGGAACCTGGAGTGCACGGGGAGGAGTGTCTAGGAAGGAATGGCAGGCAGATTTTTCACTTTGAGAGAACACGCAGCTTTGGCCCAAGACGACAGTCCTGCAGTGCAGAACACGTCGGGCCGCGAGTGCTGTGCCGGTATCTTTGAGGCCAAGTGCAAGTCGCCTCCAAACGGGGAGAAAGCGCCCACTCCCATCCGAGTCCCACTTGCAAGCTGAACGATGCAGCGTGTTTATCTGAAGGCTCTGCCTAGCTTTCTAGTTCAAGGGAAGGAGTGCCTCTTTCTGCTAAGAAAGGTTTTGACATGGGGATTGCTGGACGTGCGGAAGAGCGTTCCCCAGGCTGCGCAAAGTTCAGGCCTCGGTGATTCCAGATGGTCCCAAACGTCCAGCGTTGTCCCTGGGCACGCGGTCCTTTTTCCTGCTTCAGGCTGGAAGAAAACATCCGACATCCGACTGTCGTACGGAGACGACCTTGGGGAGCCGCCTGGTTTGATTTGTGACGCGCAGTGGCGTTTCTCAGGAGAGCCCAAATTCCTCCCTGGGTCACACCACCATGGAATGGAACGCTGCTTCCGACTGCGTACCTTGAGGCCGTGTCAATGCCTTAAGAACGGTAGCTTTCGAGCGAACAGGGCAGCGCTTTGCCGTCATCGTGGCACGTTCACGGAGTTTAATCAAACGAACGCATTCACTTTCTGCGGCTCAAGCACAACATAGGGGTAGGAATGCATAGAGTGCCCTCTGACGGTTGTTACAACGAACGTGAGTGCACGGTGTCTCGTGAAGTACGTTCCAGGCCTGAAGCCGTGCGTTCCTTCACGCATGCCGCTTCCTTACCATGGCACTCTGAGGTGTTCCTTACGGGAGAAATCTGGACTTTTACTTGAGGCCAGGGCTTACAGTATTCTTTTGCCGGCGAGCTCCAGCGTGATCCTGGAGTTGCTCCCAGCAAGGAACTGAGGGCAGCTGGCCTCACACGAGTAAACTCATCCTTCTGTCACGGGTAAACACAGGCTTCTTGGGTGAGACCTTCCGGCAGCAAAGGGAAGATGAGTGCGTGGAATGTGTTTCAGGCAGCTTCAGACGCGCACCTGTCACGTCTACCTCGCAGGGGAAGAAGGTTTTGCCAGGGTCGCCCAGTTTCAAACTTGAGCTCATGTAGTTATCCTCAGCAGTTTCTGACTACCTCGAGGAAACACACGGGCGGAACAGGGCCCTTCCATGGAGACACTTCTGGACATAGAGACCTCCGCATGGGACCTACTGGGTAAATATGGCAGTACATAAGCTAGGCCTCAGTGACCAAGGCACTTGCTCATGCCTAGCTGTGTTAAGTGTGAACAATGGACCGTTCATCTGGCTGGGCCCACAGCCTAGCTTTGGCTTCGCTGAGAGTGCTGTCCCGAGTCTTTTCCTCCAGCCTGTCGTCAGCACGGTGTCCTTTGGCACGGCATTTCTCTTTCAGTCCGGGAGGCCGATCGACTTGCAAAGGGAGCGCGCCCGGCACTGCTTTGGCCAGGCTCTTTGACGACTGGAGAACGCAGCCTAAGCCACCCAGCAAGCGGTACACTGCCCTTGCTGTGAACGAGAAGAGCTGTCTCCGGGGGCCTCTTTATTACGCTCCCGTTCCTCAGAAGCCGGCGGCAGCTCTTCCGGCACGGAGAGGGCATCCTGCGAGATTGCCCAACGACCTACTGTCCTAGGTGTTCCCGGGGCATCGCAGACTTAAGGCACTCCATTGTGGAGTACGGCCTCATGGAAACCACTACACACCCAACTCTGCTGACGTGAAACACGAACTTACACCGTGGCCAGCGGTCACCTTTCATTCGGCCGGAAAGGAACCTGGAGTGCACGGGGAGGAGTGTCTAGAAAGGAATGGCCGGCAGATTTTTCACTTCGAGAGAACAGGCAGCTTTGGCCCAAGACGACAATCCTGCCGTGAAGAATACGTCAGGCCCCGAGTGCTGTTCAGGTGTCTTTGAGGCCAAGTGCAAGTCGCCTCCAAACGGGGAGAAATCGCCCACTCCCATCCGAGTCCCACTTGCAGGCTGAACGATGCAGCGTGTTTATCTGAAGGCTCTGCGTAGCTTTCTAGTTCAAGGGAAGGAGTGCCTCTTTCTGCTAAGAAAGGTTTTGACGTAGGGATTGCTGGACGTGCGGAAGAGAGTTCCCCAGGCTGTGCAAAGTTCAGGCCTCGGTGATTCCTGATGGTCCCAAATGTCCAGCGTTGTCCCTGGGCACGCTGTCCTTTTTCCTGTGTCAGGCTGGAAGAAAACATCCGACTTCCGACTGCCGTACGGAGACGTCGTTGGGGAGCGCCCTGGTTTGGTTTGTGACGCGCAGTGTCGTTTCTCAGGAGAGCACAAATTCCTCCCTGGGTCACACCACCAAAGAATGGAACGCTGCTTACAACTGCGTACCTTGAGGCCATGTCAATACCGTAAGAACGGTAGCTTTCGAGCGAACAGGGCAGCGCTTTGCCGTCATCGCGGCACGTTCACGGAGTTTAATAAAACGGACGCATTCACTTTCTGCGGCTCAAGCACAACATAGGAGTAGGAAGGCATAGAGTGCCCTGTGACGGTTGTTACAACGAACGTGAGTGCACGGTGTCTCGTGAAGTACGTTCCAGGGCGGAGGCCTTGCGTTCACACCTGCCGCTTCGTCACCATGGCGCTCCGAGGTGTTACTTACGGGAGAAATCTGGACTTTTACTTGAGGCCAGGGCTTACAGTATTCTTTTGCCGGCGAGCTCCAGCGTGCTCCTGGAGATGCTCCCAGCAAGGAACTGAGGGCAGCTGGCCTCACACGAGTAAACTCATCCTTCTGTCACGGGTAAACACAGGCTTCTTGGGTGAGACCTTCCGGCAGCAAAGGGAAGATGAGTGCGTGGAATGTGTTTCAGGCAGCTTCTCACCCGCACCTGTCTCGTGTAACTCGGAGGTGAAGAAGGTTTTGCCAGGGTCGCCCAGTTTCAAACATGAGTTCATGTAGTTATTCTCAGCAGTTTCTGACTACCTCAAGGAAACACACTGGCGGAACACGGCCCTTCTATGGAGACACTTCTGGACATAGAGACCTCTGCATGGGACCGACTGGGTAAATATGGCAGTATCTAAGCGAGGCCTCAGTGACCAAGGCTCTTGCATTGTGTGAACAATGGACCGTTCATCAGGCTGGGCCCACAGCCTAGCTTTGGCTTCACTGAGAGTGCTGTCCCGAGTCTTTTCCACCAGCCTGTCATCAGCACGGTGTCCTTTGGCACGGCATTTCTCTTTCAGTCCGGGAGGCCGATCGACTTGCAAAGAGAGCGTGCCCGGCACTGCTTTGGCCAGGCTCTTTGACGACTGGGGCACGCAGCCTAAGCCACCCAGCAAGTGGTACATTGCCCTTGCTGTGAACGAGAAGAGCTGTCTCCAGGGGCCTCTTTATTACGCTCCAGTTCCTCAGAAGCCGGCGGCTACTCTTCCGGCACGGAGAGGGCATCCTGTGAGATTGCCCAACGACCTACTGGCCTAGGTGTTCCCGGGGCATCGCAGAGTTCAGGCACTCAATTGTGGAGTACGGCCGCATGGAAACCACTACACACCCAACTTCGCTGACGTGAAACACGAACTTACACTGTGGCCGGCGCTCACTTTCATTCGGCCGGAAAGGAACCTGGAGTGCACGGGGAGGAGTGTCTAGAAAGGAATGGCCGGCAGATTTTTCACTTTGAGAGAACACGCAGCTTTGGCCCAAGACGACAGTCCTGCAGTGCAGAACACGTCGGGCCGCGAGTGCTGTGCCGGTATCTTTGAGGCCAAGTGCAAGTCGCCTCCAAACGGGGAGAAAGCGCCCACTCCCATCCGTGTCCCACTTGCAAGCTGAGCGATGCAGCGTGTTTATCTGAAGGCTCTGCCTAGCTTTGTAGTACAAGGGAAGGAGTGTCTCCTTCTGCTAAGAAAGGTTTTGACGTGGGGATTGCTGGACGTGCGGAAGAGCATTCCCCAGGCTGCGCAAAGTTCAGGCCTCGGTGATTCCAGATGGTCCCAAACGTCCAGCGTTGTCCCTGGGCACGCGGTCCTTTTTCCTGCTTCAGGCTGGAAGAAAACATCCGACATCCGACTGTCGTACGGAGACGACCTTGGGGAGCCGCCTGGTTTGATTTGTGACGCGCAGTGGCGTTTCTCAGGAGAGCCCAAATTCCTCCCTGGGTCACACCACCATGGAATGGAACGCTGCTTCCGACTGCGTACCTTGAGGCCGTGTCAATGCCTTAAGAACGGTAGCTTTCGAGCGAACAGGGCAGCGCTTTGCCGTCATCGTGGCACGTTCACGGAGTTTAATCAAACGAACGCATTCACTTTCTGCGGCTCAAGCACAACATAGGGGTAGGAATGCATAGAGTGCCCTCTGACGGTTGTTACAACGAACGTGAGTGCACGGTGTCTCGTGAAGTACGTTCCAGGCCTGAAGCCGTGCGTTCCTTCACGCATGCCGCTTCCTTACCATGGCACTCTGAGGTGTTCCTTACGGGAGAAATCTGGACTTTTACTTGAGGCCAGGGCTTACAGTATTCTTTTGCCGGCGAGCTCCAGCGTGATCCTGGAGTTGCTCCCAGCAAGGAACTGAGGGCAGCTGGCCTCACACGAGTAAACTCATCCTTCTGTCACGGGTAAACACAGGCTTCTTGGGTGAGACCTTCCGGCAGCAAAGGGAAGATGAGTGCGTGGAATGTGTTCCCGACATCCGACTGCCGTACGGAGACGTCCTTGAGGAGCCCCCTGGTCTGATATGTGACGCGCTGTGGCGTTTCTCAGGAGAGCCCAAATTCCTCCCTGGGTCACAGCACCATGGAATGGAACGCTGCTTACAACTGCGTACCTTGAGGCCGTGTCAATGCCTTAAGAACGGTAGCTTTCGAGCGAACAGGGCAGCGCTTTGCCGTCATCGTGGCACGTTCACGGAGTTTAATCAAACGAACGCATTCACTTTCTGCGGCTCAAGCAAAACATAGGAGTAGGAAGGCATAGAGTGCCCTCTGACGGTTGTTACAACGAACGTGAGTGCACGGTGTCTCGTGAAGTACGTTCCAGGGCTGAAGCCGTGTGTTCGTCCACGCATGCCGCTTCCTTACCATGGCACTCTGAGGTGTTCCTTACGGGAGAAATCTGGACT
>NW_006799695.1:0-383 GCF_000442215.2 Lipotes vexillifer
TATGCTGCCCATTTGAAAAAAGGATTATTTTGGACTGATTAATTTGAGAAACAGCAGACCCAGGAGAATCTTTCAAAACCAAGTGGAAAATGCTCTTTTAGGAGATAAATTTACATTTATTAAGGATATCTCCATTTGTAAGGGTATGTCCCTCTCTGCATCAGGAAATGAATGATAACTAAATATCAAGAAAAGCTTGTTGGGACTTCCCTGCTGGTCCAGTGTTTAAGACTCCATGCTCCCAATGCAGGGGACCAAGGTTCAATCCCTGGTCAGGGAACTAGATCCCGCATGCTGCAATTAAGAGCCCACATGCCGCAACTAAAGATTCTACAGGCCGCAACTAAGACCTGGCGCAGCCAAATAAATAAATGTTTAAAAAA
>NW_006799697.1:0-217 GCF_000442215.2 Lipotes vexillifer
TATGAACAGACCAATCACAAGTAATGAAATTGAAACCGTGATTAAAAATCTTCCAACAAACAATAGTCCAGGACCAGATGGCTTCACAGATGAATTCTATCAAACATTTAGAGAAAAGCTAACACTCATCCTTCTCAAACTCTTCCAAAAACTGGCAGAGGAAGGAACACTCCCAAACTCATTCTATGAGGCCACCATCACCCTGATACCAAAACTA
>NW_006799698.1:0-726 GCF_000442215.2 Lipotes vexillifer
GGCTTAGTTGCTCCGCGGCATGTGGGATCTTCCCGGACCAGGGCTCGAAGCCGTGTCCCCTGCGTCGGCAGACAGATTCTGAACCACTGCGCCACCAGGGAAGCCCCACAATTTACTTTTAGAGTTAAGGAAAATTTCCCAAATCAGGTGCCTTTAGAATCATGTTATCCTCACCTCCACCTCTGTCCCAGATAGAGTCAATCTACTTAACTGCATCATCCTGAAGGCAAAAACAGATCTCTGTCCCTCCCCTTAATGCCCATCCTTACTATGCTGATTCACATATATCAGATATTAGACTTTGGGAGGGAGAGGGGCCGGCAATTATAAGGGAAAAGTAAGTATTGGCCTCCTTCCTTTATATTTAGAGTGTTCTTTTTAAAAAACAAAACCAAAACAAACAAACAACCTGGTTGCACATTGGTATCAACAAAGACCATGTTTAAATTTGGATGCTGAATTCCTGGTAATTGAAGGGTTTGAATCATTCTCTCATGCTTTCATTCGTGTCTATTGTGCAGTGATTCTGTGCTAGTCATTGTGATAAGCACGAGAGGTACAACAGTAAGAAGACACACTGACTTAGGCCTTTCAACCCACCAGAACAGCAGAGAATTAGAGATCAGCTCTCCCTTGTCATTAGCTGAAAAAATTATTTTCTAAATGCATCTACCAAGAGCCCCCATGCTAGCCTGTTAGCCCCACCTGAGTGGCTTCAAACCTGGC
>NW_006799700.1:0-799 GCF_000442215.2 Lipotes vexillifer
AGAAGAATGAACCAAAGCCTCAGCATGCCGTGCCTGAACCAGAGTAGGGTCTGAAGCACTCCTTGGGGATGGTGGCCAGCTCACAAAAAAGCGAGGGGAGGAAAGGAGCTCAGGGCCACTGTATTTCACAAACCTGCAGAGTTATAGATGACAGCTTTCCTACAAAAATATACTGAAGTTAGGCTGCGAAGAGAACTTGAAAGTGAGGCAGAATTGCAGGAAACCGATTTCAGGAGGTGGTTTGGAATTGCATCTAAAGCCTATGAAAATAGGCAGAATGCCGACCAGGATGCCCTTGGCCAAAAAGGGCGTATGCGTTTTTTCCTGAATATATTCAAGAAAAAACATATACGCCCTTTTTGGCCAACCAAGCAAGCTTGCAACGGAAATCTACGCTACAATGAACTCTCACTTCCCCCCGGTCAAAAAGGCCATCTGAAAAAAGTGTAAAATCCAGAAAGGCAGGACAGGCCAGGGAGAACAGGGAGCGTTGTTATGCTGATGGGCGGGATGTAAATTGCCAACAGCCACCCTGGAGAAACGTATGGTATTTCCTGAAACATCGAAAAAACAAGGTACATAGCCTCGGGCACTAGGCTTTGGGAAACAGAAATCAAAAAGACAGAGCCACCCCAAAGTTTGGGGCTGCCTTCTTCACAGGAACCTCGTCCACTGTACAAGTTAAATACCCACGAAAAGAAAAAAGGGATCGTCAATTTGCGGCACTTACGTGCCTTGGAATATCAGTCAACAATGAAATCAAGGTCATCTGGCCCGTAGCATCTTAGTGATTGGATTT
>NW_006799701.1:0-325 GCF_000442215.2 Lipotes vexillifer
TCAGTGCTGACCAGCACTCACCAGCCTGAGAGGCTTGTCTGCTCACCTGCCGGGGTGGGTGGGAGCTGAGAGCTGAGGCTCAGGCTTCGGAGTTCAGATCCCAGGGAGAGGACTGGGGTTGGCTGCGTGAACACAGCCTTCAGGGGGCTAGTGAGACACAGCTAGCCGGGAGGGAGTCCAGGAAAATGTCTGGAACTGCCTAAGAGGTAAGAGACCACTGTTTCAGGGTGCACGAGGAGAATGGATTCAGAGCACCACCTAAACAAGCTTCAGAGATGGTCACAAGCTGTGGCTATAAGCGCAGACACCAGAGATGGGCATGAAA
>NW_006799703.1:0-4574 GCF_000442215.2 Lipotes vexillifer
AGACACGCAGGCTCAGTAGTTGTGGCTCACGGGCTTAGTTGCTCCGCGGCATGTGGGATCTTCACAGACTAGGGCCCGAACCCGTGTCCCTGCATTGGCAGGCAGATTCTCAACCACTGCGCCACCCCAGGGAAGCCTAAGTATAGCATTTTAAACAGACAAGAGAATAGACAGATCTTTATATTGAAGCAAAATAATCACCCTGCAGCTTTCAGCCCTGTCTTCACTCCCTCCCCCAGAGAGAGTCTAGTTATTCCCTCTGGGCAGCCTTCCAGTAATTTGAAGGTGAACTTCATAATGGTCTATATTTTTTCATCTAAGTCAAATACTCTGAGTTTCTTTGGTTATTCCTCCTAGGACATGGTCTTTTAACCTGGGCAATTTAATTTTGTTTAATATTCTTTTAAAAGTTAACACCTAAAAATGAACATAGCATTCCTGTGGTAGTCTGACAAATATGGGACTATCACTGTCCTAGTTCTGATGAGTATGCAATTTCTATTACTGTAGCTGAAGATTAATTCGCTTTTGAACTAGCTGCATCACATAGTTGACTAGCATTAGATTTTCTGTCATCTTAAAAGCCTTACATCTTTATACATACATTGCTTCTCTGCTTTCTTCCACCTCTCACATTTTATTTTATCGAAATAATTCTCTTGGATATAATTTGAAAACCATACATATATCTCTAATTCTGTTTCCCAGTGAAGTCAATAATATACCTTACTTTATATCCCCCACAAATATAACTTAAATGGAAAAGAAAATGCCGTTATGACATTAAAACAGATCTTATTAAACTTTGGGGAACGTATGAATCAACTAAGGACTTTTAAAAAATACAGATTTTTAAGCTCCAATCCAAGAAGTTCTTATAAGTCTGGCAGATATGGAGCCCCGTGACTTGCTTTTGAAGACACTCCCAAGGTTGTTTGAAGCATGTGATCCAGAAACCCACTGTGAAAAACTCTAACCTAAGAGAACTTCCATTTTCTGAACTGTGCTCAGTCAGTAATTACATTAATTACTTATATAGTTCTTTATTTTGTTTTTACTGGAGTATAATTTTTTTAAGATTTTTTTTTGATGTGGACCACTTTTAAAGTCTTTATTAAATTTGTTACAGTGTTGCTTCTGCTTTTTATGTTTTGGTCTTTTGGCCCTGAGGCATGTGGGATCTTAGCTCCCCAACCAGGGATCGAACCTGTACCCCTTGCATTGGAAGGCGAAGTCTCAACCACTGGACCGCCAAGGAAGTCCCTATTGGAGTATAATTGCTTTACAATGTTGTGTTAGTTTCTGCTGTACAAGGAAGTGAATCAGCTGTGTGTATACATATATCCCCTCCCTTGGGCCTCCTGCTCACCGCCTCCCCGCATCCCACCCATCTAGGTCATCACAGAGCATCGAGCTGAGCTCCTTGTGCTATACAGCAGGTTCCTACTAGCTATCTGTTTTACACATGGTGGTGTATTTATGTCAAACCTAATCTCCCAATTCGTCCCACCCTCCCCTTCCCCCTCTGTGTCCACATGTTCTTTAGTTTTCATCAAAGACCCTGCCAAATCGTTATTGTGGAAGAACCTTCTAGGTCCTAGACAATAAGATGAATCTGGCTCACTCAATTTCTACTGCATACCTAAGCACAGGAAGGTTTGAGAGGATGACTACGTCAAGCACTAAGGCTTTGCTAACTGTCTATGTGGGTGTACCCATATACCTGTTCATTTGTGTTTGTTTATTCATCTGACAAACATTTATTAAAGCTTATTATGTATCAGGTACTATGCTAGGATAGAATATAGGATAACCTTGTCTCATTAATAAGCAAACAAACAGAAAACATAAACGACGAAGCAAACTAAATCATAGCTACTCGCCGGTCATTCTTAGATTCTCCTATCAGGGGTATAGCAGTGTTCCCCCTCAGTGTTCTTTTGACATGACTGCAAATTCTGAGCTTACTCCTGCTCTTCCAACCCAGTCCTATATATTATTTCCTTGCTGGCTCTTTCCTTTCCTGCATTTTCCTTTATCTAAGTCTGCCTTCTCAGGGCCTAGCCTAGTATTGTTCAAGGTCCTTCATATATTCACACAATGATCTGTTCAGCCAGATTCACCTGTGTTATCCCCATTTTACAGTTGAGAAAACTTGGGTGAAGAGAAGGTAGACAGTTTGACCAAAATCACAGAGATAGTGGAAGAAAGGGGTTAGAAAGTAGGTCTCTAACTTCTGTCTCAGTCTATTTCAATTTCTCCATACTGCTTTTGAAACTGCATGGTGCCTGGCACATTTTCACTTGACAGATGCTCATGCAAAAAAGGATGCATATAGATATGCCCCTGACAATACTAGGCAATTTAATGCTAGGTCTCATTCCAAGTGAATATTGATGGCTCAGATCAATATAAAATACATGGCTTTTGAGATCCACAGAATAAAAGTTAGGTAATAAGAATCCAGAGAATTCAGAGTGGATTACACAGAAGTAAATAAGTGTGTTGTATCCCTACTGGATCTAACCTGTGAGTTACTCTCAAACCTAACCCTTCATGCTCAGTAAATTTCATCCACAATAGCTTCCCTTCTGTTCTGAGAACATGAACCATGCTCTTTTTCAACTCAATATTTTTGAGGGTCCATTGCTCTCTTTCTGAAAAACTCTGGACCCAATTCATCAGACGCCTGCTTCGAGTCATTCAGGCCTCCACACAAATGTCACTGTGTCACTGGAATCTTCTCCACTTTATCAAATGACACCTCTTTCCCAGTTACCTGGTATTAACTCACTCTGTGTTATCTTTTTCATAGTACTTTTGAATATCTGAAATAATCTTCCTTATTTATTTGTTTATTGTTTATCTCCTCACTAAAATATTGATTGAGCCAGAGTAATTTTTTTTGTTTGCAAGTAAAATCCTAGAATAAAAACAGAATCTGCTATACAGTAAGCACACAATAAATATACAGATGAATAAAATAATGAATGTTAAGGTGTTATATGGAAAAAAAGAACACCTCAGTGTGTTCAGAAAAAGAATAAGTAAGAAGAATGATCACTCTATCTATTCTGGGAAGCTGTATGTATGCTTCACTGAGGAAGTTCTGAGGGTTTTCACAAGATAAATAAGCATTGCATAGTAATTTTCAAATCCCCCATTGTCCAATTTCTTAATTTTTGAATAGGAAAACAAGATAAAAAATACCCAGGATGACTGTATTTCAAGAATGTTCCTCCAAATAGGTGCCTACTAGATATTTCAGATATATTAAAATTTGTCCATTGTTCAACATGATAACACTTTCTCAGTTCTACTAAATGTGAGTCTGGAAGTCATTATCAGTTGTTATCATCCCTTCTGACAGCTATTTGTCATCACTCCCTCCATTGGTTCCAACCATCTATACTAGCTAGAAATGATAAATGATAAAAGGAAATCTAGCCATATTTTTCTCTTTCATTTCCTGAGAATCAAGCAGTAAAATCAGACTCTTGAACACAAGACTTTGTTTTTCCAGTTTATTTCCTTTTCCTTTCCTTCCTTCCTTTGTTTTCTTTTTTTTTCCTCCTTCATTGTTCTTTGGGGGTTTTTCTACATTGCTCCTGAAATTGTTTTTATTTGGTGCAACAGCATCAAGATTTCTGTAACTCTTCATTTGCTAAAGCTTGGCTTGAGCTTTGGGATACTTTAAGCTTTGGAATGTAATGCAGTGCAGAACACAGTACATAAAACTAGTTAATGGTATCATGGCTTGCTCATTCACTTTATTTCTGGGAAATAACTGTCGTGGAAACTTTCAGCTTTCAATAATGAGATATACCTCTCCATTTTTTTTCTTCAGATTGTCTGATAACTTTTTCCACGTTTAGAAAATCAATACATTACCCTTTGGAAAATTCTGCATAGAACTCTGGGGTGTTCTTTTAATTGATTGGATTAAGTGTCAAGGAAAGAGAATATGAATGTCTACACGTATGGCTCTTTGCTGCTTAAAGGACACAGAGGTGACTGGAAACAGTACAGACTCCCCATTTCTATAATCCTGCTTTCAAATTTGAATTTAATCACCCATTTGACACGTGACCTTGGGTCACTTTTTAATATCTCTGAACCATAGTTTCTTCATCTCATGCTTATGAAAATACTTCACAAGATTATTGGGAGGATGAAATGAGATAATCATTACATGGGCTAAAAACATTTATTTTTCCTATACAGAAAGGGTAATGTGGATGGTTTGGCTGTCATTAAAAGAAACACATACACATAAAAACACACTCACACCCACACATTTACATAAGTGTACACACACAACAAATGTAATTTGATTAACAATAAGAATTTTAATTATCCAATTGGTACTTAATTTTATTAATCATGCTTTTATCAGTCTTCCTCTTTTTCATGATTACCTGGCCTTATCATGTAACATTCAGGGGTCAGGTGCTTCTATTTTTAAAAGATAAGTGGTCAGCATTCTTCTGCAAAGAACTGAGACAGGGATAACTTAATGTGGTTTTCAAGTAGAAGGTTCCAAAGTTAAGAAGAAGTTATTTCCTTTAGGGAAA
>NW_006799704.1:0-230 GCF_000442215.2 Lipotes vexillifer
ACAAATTGAAGGAGAAAAACCATATGATCATCTCAATAGATGCAGAGAAAGGTTTTGACAAAACACTCATTTGTGATAAAAATCCTGCAGAAAGCAGGCATAGAGGGAACTTTCCTCAACATAATAAAGGCCATATATGACAAAGCCACACCCAACATCGTCCTCAGTGGTTAAAAACTGAAAGCATTTCCACTAAGATCAGGAACAAGACAAGGTTGCCCACTCTCACC
>NW_006799705.1:0-714 GCF_000442215.2 Lipotes vexillifer
TTGGCCTGTAGTTTTCTTTCTTTGTGATATCTTTGTCTGGTTTTGGTATAAGGGTGATGGTGGTCTCATAGAATGAGTTTGAGAGTGTTTCTCCGTCTGCTATATTTTGCAAGAGTTAAAGAAGTATAGGTATTAGCTCTTCTCTAAATGTTTGAGAGAATTCGCCTGTGAAAACATCTGGTCCCAGGCTTTGTTTGTTCGAAGATTTTTAATCACAGTCTCAATTTCAGTGCGTGTGATTGGTCAGCTTATATTTTCTATTTCCTCCTGGTTCAGACTCAGAATGTTGTGCATTTCTAAGAATTTGTCCATTTCTTCCAGGTTGTCCATTTTATTGGCATACAGCTGCTTGTAGTAATCTCTCATGATCCTTTGTATTTCTGCTGTGTCACTTGTTACTTCTCCTTTTTCATTTCTAATTCTATTGATTTGAGTTTTCTCCCTTTTTTTCTAGATGAGTCTGGCTAATGGTTTATCAGTTTTGTTTATCTTCTCCAAGAACCAACTTTTTGGGCTTCCCTGCTGGCGCAGTGGTTGAGAGTCTGCCTGCCGGTGCAGGGGACATGGGTTCGTGCCCCGGTCCAGGAGGATCCCACATGCCACGGAGCTGCTGGGCCCGTGAGCCATGGACACTGAGCCTGCGTGTCCAGAGCCTGTGCTCCAGAACGGGAGAGGCCACAACAGTGAGAGGCTCCCCGACCACACACAAAACAA
>NW_006799705.1:10460-20303 GCF_000442215.2 Lipotes vexillifer
AGCACAGGTCACTGCCCCCACCCCTCTTCCGGGGAGCCTGTGCAGCCCGCCACTGCCAGGTTCCCGGGATCCAGGGACAATTTCTCAGGGAGAACACACGGCGGGCCTCAGGCTGGGGCAACGTCACGCCGACTTCTGCCGCCGCAGGACCGCTCCGCACTCCGTGCCCCTCCCTGCCCCCGGCCTGAGAGCGCCAGAGCCCCCGAGTCAGCGGCTCCTTTAACGCCGTCCTGTCTGAGCAAAAAGCAGACGCCCTCCAGCGACCTACACGCAGAGGCAGGGCCAAGTCGAAAGCTGAGCCCCTGTGAGCTGTGAGAACAAAGAAGAAAAAGGGAAATCTCTCCCAGCAGCCTCAGAAACAGCGGATTAAAGCTACACAATCAATTTGATGTACCCTGCCTCTGTGGAATACATGAATAGACAGCGAATCATCCCAAATTGAGGAGGCGGACTTCTAGAGCAAGATCTATGATTTTTTCCCCTTTTCCTCTTTTTGTGAATGTGTATGTGTATGCTTCTGTGTGAGATCTTGTCTGTATAGGTTTGCTTCCACCATTTGTCCCAGCGTTCTATCCGACCATTTTTTTTTTTAATTTTTTTCTTAATAATTAATTTTAATTTAAAGAACTCTGTTATACTTTACCTTCTTTCTATCTTTCCTTCCTTCCTTCCCTTTTTGAGACAACGAATCGTCCCAAATTGAGGAGGTGGACTTGGAGAGCAAGTTTTATGATTTTTTCCACTTTACCTCTTTTTGTGAGGGTATATGTGTATGCTTCTATGTAAGATTTTGTCTCTATAACTTTGCTTCCACCATTTGTCCTAAGGTTCTATCCTTCCCTTTTTTTTTTCCTCTAAATAATTATTTTTTTAATTCAATAACTTTATTATACTTTATTTTATTTTACTGTATCTTCTTTCTTTCTGTATTTTTTCCTTCCTTCCCTCATTCCTTCCTTCCTTCCCTCCTCCCTCCCTCCCTCCTTTCTTTCCTTCTTGCCTTCTTCCTTTCTTTTCTTCTTTCTTTCTTTCTTCCTTCCCTCCTTCCTTCCTTCCCTCCTCTCTTTCTTTCTTTCTTTCTTTCTTTCCTATTTCCTCCTACTTATACTAATTCTCTCTACTTTCTCTCCCTTTTATTCTGAGCCGAGTGGATGAAAGGCTCTTGCTGCTCCAGCCAGGAGTCAGGACTCTGCCTCTGAGGTGGGAGAGCCAACTTCAGAACACTCGTCAAGAAGAGACCTCCCAGCCCCACATAATATCAAACGGCGAAAATCTCCCAGAGATCTCCATCTCAACACCAGCACCCAGCTTCGCTCAACGACCAGCAAGCTACAGTGCTGGACAACCTATGCCAACCATATAGCAAAACAGGAACACAACCCCACCCACTAGCAGAGAGGCTGCCTAAAATCATAATAAGTCCACAGACACCCCAAAACACACCACCAGACGTGGACCTGCCCACTAGAGAGACAAGATCTAGCCTCATACACCACAACACAGCCACTAGTCCCCTCCACCAGGAAGCCTACACAACGCACTGAACCAACCTTAGCCACTGGAGACAGACATCAAAAACAACGGGAGCTACGAACTTGCAGCCTGCAAAAAGGTGAACCCAATCACAGTAAGATAAGCAAAATGAGAAGACAGAAAAACACACAGCAGATGAAGGAGCAGGATAAAAACCCACCAGACCTAACAAATGAAGAGGAAATAGGCAGTCTACCTGAAAAAGAGTTCAGAATAATGATAGTAAAGATGATCCAAAATCTTGGAAATAGAATGGACAAAATGCAAGAAGCAGTTAACAAGGACCTAGAAGAAATAAAGATGAAACAGACAATGATGAACAACACAATAAATGAAATGAAAAATACTCTAGATGGGATCAATAGCAGAATAAATGAGGCAGAAGAACGGATAAGTGACCTGGAAGATAAAATAGTGGAAATAACTACTGCAGAGCAGAATAAAGAAAAAAGAATGAAAAGAACTGAGGACAGTCTCAGAGACCTCTGGGACAACATTAAACGCACCAACATTCGAATTATAGGGGTTCCAGAAGAAGAAGAGAAAAAGAAAGGGACTGAGAAAATATTTGAAGAGATTATAGTTGAAAACTTCCCTAATATGGGAAAGGAAATCGTTAATCAAGTCCAGGAAGCACAGAGAGTCCCATACAGGATAAATTCAAGGAGAAATACGCCAAGACACATATTAATCAAACTGTCAAAAACTAAATACAAAGAAAGCATATTAAAAGCAGCAAGGGAAAAACAACAAATAACACACAAGGGAATCCCCATAAGGTTAACAGCTGATCTCTCAGCAGAAACTCTACAAGCCAGAAGGGAGTGGCAGGACATACTGAAAGTGATGAAGGAGAAAAACCTGCAACCAAGATTACTCTACCCAGCAAGGATCTCATTCAGATTTGATGGAGAAATTAAAACCTTTACAGACAAGCAAAAGCTGAGAGAGTTCAGCACCACCAAACCAGCTTTACAACAAATGCTAAAGGAACTTCTCTAGACAAAAACACAAGAGAAGGAAAAGTCCTATAATAACGAACCCAAAACAATTTAGAAAATGGGAATAGGAACATACATATCGATAATTACCTTAAATGTAAATGGACTAAATGCTCCCACCAAAAGACACAGATTGGCTGAATGGATACAAAAACAAGACCCATATATATGCTGTCTACAAGAGACCCACTTCAGACCTAGAGACACATACAGACTGAAAGTAAGGGGATGGAAAAAGATATTCCATGCAAATGGAAACCAAAAGAAAGCTGGAGTAGCAATTCTCATATCAGACAAAATAGACTTTAAAATAAGGACTATCAGAAGAGACAAAGAAGGACACTACATAATGATTAAGGGATCGATCCAAGAAGAAGATATAACAATTGTAAATATTTATGCACCCAACATAGGAGCACCTCAATACATAAGGCAAAAACTAGCAGCCATAAAAGGGGAAATCGACAGTAACACATTCATAGTAGGGGACTTCAACACCCCACTTTCACCAATGGACAGATCATCCAAAATGAAAATAAATAAGGAAACACAAGCTTTAAATGATACATTAAACAGGATGGACTTAATTGATATTTATAGGACACTCCATCCAAAAACAACAGAATACACATTTTTCTCAAGTGCTCATGGAACATTCTCCAGGATAGATCATATCTTGGGTCACAAATCAAGCCTTGGTAAATTTAAGAAAATTGAAATTATATCAAGTATCTTTTCCGACCACAACGCCATGAGATTAGATATCAATTATAGGAAAAGAGCAGTAAAAAATACAAACACATGGAGGCTAAACAATACACTACTTAGTAACGAAGTGATCACTGAAGAAATCAAAGAGGAAATTAAAAAATACCTAGAAACAAATGACAATGGAGATACAACGACCCAAAACCTATGGGATGCAGCAAAAGCAGTTCTAAGAGGGAAGTTTATAGCAATACAAGCCCACCTTAAGAAGCAGGAAACATCTCGAATAAACAACCTAACCTTGCACCTCAAGCAATTAGAGAAAGAAGAACAAAAAAACCCCAGAGTTAGCAGAAGGAAAGAAATCATAAAAATCAGATCAGAAATAAATGAAAAAGAAATGAAGGAAACAATAGCAAAGATCAATAAAACTAAAAGCTGGTTCTTTGAGAAGATTAACAAAATTGATAAACCATTAGCCAGACTCATCAAGAAAATAAGGGAGAAGACTCAAATCAATAGAATCAGAAATGAAAAAGGAGAAGTAACAACTGACACTGCAGAAATACAAAAAATCATGAGGGATTACTACAAGCAACTCTATGCCAATAAAATGGACAATCTGGAAGAAATGGACAAATTCTTAGAAATGCACAAACTGCCAAGACTGAATCAGGAAGAAATAGAAAATATGAACAGACCAATCACAAACACTGAAATTGAAACTGTGATTAAAAATCTTCCAACAAACAAAAGCCCAGGACCAGATGGCTTCACAGGCGAATTCTATCAAACATTTAGAGAAGAGCTAACACCTATTCTTCTCAAACTCTTCCAAAATATAGCAGAGGGAGGAACACTCCCAAACTCATTCTACGAGGCCACCATCACCTTGATACCAAAACCAGACAAGGATGTCACAAAGAAAGAAAACTACAGGCCAATATCACTGATGAACATAGATGCAAAAATCCTCAACAAAATACTAGCAAACAGAATCCAACAGCACATTAAAAGGATCATACACCATGATCAAGTGGGGTTTATTCCAGGAATGCAAGGATTCTTCAATATACGCAAATCTATCAATGTGATTAACCATATTAACAAATTGAAGGAGAAAAACCATATGATCATCTCAATAGATGCAGAGAAAGCTTTTGACAAAATTCAACACCCATTTATGATAAAAACCCTGCAGAAAGTAGGTGTAGAGGGAACTTTCCTCAATATAATAAAGGCCGTATATGACAAGCCCACAGCCAACATCATCCTCAATGGCGAAAAACTGAAAGCATTTCCACTAAGGTCAGGAACAAGACAAGGTTGCCCACTCTCACCACTCTTATTCAACATAGTTTTGGAAGTTTTAGCCACAGCAATCAGAGAAGAAAAGGAAATAAAAGGAATCCAAATCGGAAAAGAAGAAGTAAAGCTGTCACTGTTTGCAGATGACATGATACTCTACATAGAGAATCCTAAAGATGCTACCAGAAAACTACTAGAGCTAATCAATGAATTTGGTAAAGTAGCAGGATACAAAATTAATGCACAGATATCTCTGGCATTCCTATACACTAATGGTGAAAAATCTGAAAGTGAAATTAAGAACACACTCCCATTTCCCACTGCAACAAAAAGAATAAAATACCTAGGAATAAACCTACCTAAGGAGACAAAAGACCTGTATGCAGAAAACTTTAAGACACTGATGAAAGAAATTAAGATGTTACAAACAGATGGAGAGATACACCATGTTCTTGGAGTCGAAGAATCAACATTGTGAAAATGACTTTACTAGGCAAAGCAATCCACAGATTCAATGCAATCCCTATCAAACTACCAGTGGCAGTTTTCACAGAACAAGAAGAAAAAATTTCACAATTTGTATGGAAACACAAAAGACCTCGAATAGTCAAAGCAATCTTGAGAAAGAAAAACGGAGCTGGAGGAATCAGGCTCCCTGGCTTCTGAATATACTACAAAGCTACAGTAATCAAGACAGCATGGTAGTGGCACAAAAACAGAAATATAGATCATTGGAACAGGATAGAAATCCCAGAGATAAACCCATGCACATACGGTAACCTTATCTTTGATAAAGGTGGGAAGAATATACAATGGAGAAAAGACAGCCCCTCAATAAGCGTTGCTGGGAAAATTGGACAGCAACATGTAAAAGAACGAAATGAGAAGACTCCCTAACACCATACACATAAATAAACTCAGAATGGATTAAAGACCTAAATGTAAGGCCAGACACTATCAAACTCTTAGAGGAAAACATAGGCAGAACACTCTATGACATAAATCACAGCAAGATCCTTTTTGACCCACCTCCTAGAGAAATGGAAATAAAAACAAAAATAAACAAATGGGACCTAATGAAACTTAAAAGCTTTTACACAGCAAAGGAAACCATAAACAAGACGAAAAGACAATGCTCAAAATGGGAGAAAATATTTGCAAATGAAGTAACTGACAAAGCATTTATCTCCAAAATTTACAAGCAGCACATGCAGCTCAATATCAAAAAAACAAACACCCACCCCCCAAATGGGCAGAAGACCTAAATAGACATTTCTCCAAGGAAATATACAGATTGCCATCAAACACATGAACAGATGCTCAACATCACTAATCATTAGAGAAATGCAAATCAAAACTGCAATGAGATATCACCTCACACTTGTCAGAATGGCCATCATCAAAAAATCTACAAACAATAAATGCTGGGGAGGTTGTGGAGAAAAGGGAACCCTCTTGCACAGTTGGTGGGAACGTAAATTGATACAGCCACTATGGAGAACAGTATGCAGGTTCCTTAAAAAGCTAAAAATAGAAGTACCATATGACCCAGGAATCCCACTACTGGGCATTTTTTTACCCTAAGAAAACCATAATTCAAAGAGTCATGTACTGCAATGTTCATTTCAGTTCTATTTACAGTAGCCAAGACATGGAAACAACCTAAGTGTCGATCAACAGATGAACAGATAAAGAAGACTGGGCACATATATACAATGGAATATTACTCAGCCATAAAAAGAAACGAATTTGAGTTATTTTAGTGAGATGGATGGACTTAGACTCTGTCATACCGAGTGAAGTAAGTCAGGAAAAGAAAAACAAATGCCATATGCTAACACATATATATAGAATCTAAAACGAAAAAGAAAGGTCAGGAAGAACCTAGGGGCAAGACGAGAATAAAGGCACAGACCTACCAGAGAATGGACTTGAGGACACAGGGAGGAGGAAATGTAAGCTGGGACAAAGTGAGAGAGTGCCATGGACATATATACATTACCAAATGTGAAATAAATAGCTAGTGGGAAACAGCCGCATAGCACAGGGAGATCAGCTCGGTGCTTTGTGACCACCTAGAGGGATGGGACAAGGAGGGTAAGAGGGAGGTAGACACAAGAGGGAAGAGATATGGGGATGTAAGTAATATATAACTGATTCAATTTGTTATAAAGCAGAAACTAACAAACAATTGTAAAGCAATTATACTCCAATAAAGATGTTAAAAAAAGGGGGTCAAATTCTTCTCAAAATTAATGTACACATTTATACACTGTTTATGAGATTATAAATTGGTATAGCATTTTGGAAGGCAAACTGACAGTACGTGACAAAGTTTCAAGTGTTCAGGAATTCCTTTTCTAGGACTCCATACTACAGAAATCCAACTACATATGCACAGAAATACATACATGTACGAGGACAGTCAATGCAGGACATGTTGTAATGTTCAAAATCTGGGAATTAACACCTTTCCATAGAGGAATGGTTAAATAAAGTATACTATATCCATACTTTGAAATACTATACAGCTATTAAAGACACTGAGGTATACAACTATTCATAGATATGGGTAGATCTGTAAGATATACGGAAAACAAACATGATCCCGTACATAATGGAAAAATCTATGTATATATGTGTGCATGTATGGAAATTTATAGAAAAAGCTTTGGATTTTAATATTTATTTATTCAATCACATAAATAAATTTAATATTATAATCATTGTTTACACTGTTTTAATTGTTTTTGATTTCTTCTGATTTGGTCTTCTAAGTACTTGTCTCCTTTTTAAAGTTTTCTTTAGATTCACCTTTATCTTGACTTGTATTTTTATGACAATGGAGTATGTTTATTTTTTTTTATCATTTTTATTGGAGTAAAATTCTATTACAATGGGGTGCTACCTTGTGCTTTATCACAAACTGAATCATCTATACATATAAATATATCCCCATATCTCCTACCTCTTGCGTCTCCCTCGCATCCTGCCTATCCCACCCCTCTAGGTGGTCACAAAGCACCGAGTTGATCTCCCTGTGCTATTCAGCTGCTTCCCACTAGCTAGCTATTTTACATTTGGTAGTGTATATATGTCCATGGCACTCTCTCACTTTGTCACAGCTTACCCTTCCCGCTCCCCATATCCTGAAGTCCATTCTCTACGTTTGCATCTTTACAACTGTCCTGCCCATAGGTTCTTCAGAACTTTTTTTTTGTTTTTAGATTCCATATATATGTGTTAGCATATGGTATTTGTTGTTCTCTTTCTGACTTACTTCACTGTATGACAGTCTCTAGGCCCATCCACCTCACGACAAATAACTCAATTTTCTTTCTTTTTATGGGTAATATTCCATTGTACATATGTGCCACAAGTTCTTTATCCATTCATCTGTCGATGGACACTTAGGTTGCTTCCATGTCCTGCCTACTGTAAATAGAGCTGCAAAGAATATTGTGGTACATGACTCTTTTTGAATTACGGTTTTCTCAGGGTATATGTCCAGTAGTAGGATTGCTGTGTCACTTGGTAGTTCTATTTTTAGTTTTTAAGGAACCTCCATACTGTTCTCCACACTGGCTGTACCAATTTACCCTACCACCAACAGTGCAAGAGAGTTCCCTTTGTCCACACCCTCTCCAGTATCTACTGCTTGTAGATTTTTTGACAATGGCCATTCTGACTGATGTGAGGTGATGCCTCATTGTAATTTTGATTTGCATTTCTCTAATGATTAGTGATGTTGAGCATCCTTTCATGTGTTTGCTGGCAATCTGTATATCTACTTTGGAGAAATGTCTATTTAGGTTTTCTGCCCATTTTTTGATTGGGTTGTTTGTTTCTTTGATATTGAGCTGCATGTGCTGCTTGCAAATTTTGGAGATAAATCCTTTGTCAGTTGCTTCATTTGAAAATATTTTCTCCGATTCTGAGGGTTGTCTTTTTGTCTTGTTTATGTCTTCCTTACTGTGCAAAAGCTTTGAAGTTTCATTAGTTCCCATTTGTTTATTTTGTTTTTATTTCCATTTCTCTAGGAGGTGGATCAAAAAGGATCTTGCTGTGATTTATGTCAGAGTGTCCTGCCTATGTTTTCCTCTAAAAGTTTGATAGTATCTAGCCTTACATTTAGGTCTTTAATCCATTCTGCGTTTATTTTTGTCTATGGTATTAGGGAATGTTCTCATTTCATTCTCTTACATGTAGCTGTCCAGTTTTCCCACCACCACTTATTGAAGAGGCTGTCTTTTCTCCATTGTAAATTCTTGCCTCCTTTATCAAAAATAAGGTGAACATATGTGTATAGGTTTATCTCTGGGTTTTCTATCCTGTTCCATTGATTTATATTTCTGTTTTTGTGCCAGTACCGTACTGTCTTGAGTACTGTAGCTTTGTAATACAGTCTGAACTCCAGGAGCCTGACTCCTCCAGCTCCGTTTTTCTTTCTCAAGATTGCTTTGGCTATCCATGGTCTTTTGTGTTTCCATACAAATTGTGAAATTTTTTGTTCTAGTTCTGTGAAAAATACCAGTGGTAGTTTGATAGGGATTGCACTGAATCTGTAGATTGCTTTGGGTAGTACAGTCATTTTCAGAGTGTTCATTCCTCCAGTCCAAGAACATGGTGCATCTTGCCATCTGTTTGTATCATCTTAAATTTCTTTCATCAGTCTCTTACAGTTTTCTGCATACAAGTATTCTGTCTCCCTAGGTCACTTTATTCCTAGGTATTTTATTCTTTTTGTTGCAGTGGTAAATGGGAGAGTTTCCTTGATTTCTCTTTCAGATTTTTCATCATTAGTATGTAGGAATGCAAGAGATTCCTGTGCATTAATTTTGTAACCTGCAACTTTACCAAACTCATTGATTAGCTCTAGTAGTTTTCTGGTGGCTTCTTTAGGATTATCTATCTATAGTATCATGTCATCTGCAAACAGTGACAGTTATACTTCTTCCTTTCCAAATTGCATTCCTTTTATTTTTTTCTTTGCTGATTTTCGTGGCTAGGACTTCCAAAACTATGTTGAATAATAGTGACAACAGTGGACATCCTTGTCTTGCTCCTGATCTTAGAGGAAATGCTTTCATTTTTCACCATTGAGAAAGATGTTGGCTGTAGGTTTGTTGTATATGGCCTTTATTATGTTGCGGTAGGTTCCCTCTGTGCCCACTTTCTGGGGAGGTTTTACCATAAATGGTTGTTGAATTTTGTCAGAAGCTTTTTCTGCCATCTATTAAGATGATCATATGGTTTTTCTCCTTCAATTTGTTAATATGGTTTATCACATTGA
>NW_006799706.1:0-485 GCF_000442215.2 Lipotes vexillifer
CCACAGCTGTGTGAGACATAAGGCTGGACACTAGGGGATGATAGGTTTGGTGAGGTTTGGTAAACATAGGCAAACCCTTTGAAGTCATACTGTATGGTATCCATTCCATAAGGCCGAACTCCCCAGGTTTAATGGATTCTTCCTTCCGCTAAAACATTCATGGGAAACCAGAGTATGTTCCACCGTGTGATCGGGCAACGTTCCTAAAATGCATCTCAGTTTACGTGCCCTGGAACAAGTGTTGGCCGTTCAAGATGCTTTCCTGACAGGCCTCACACTTGCAGAGTCAGTGCCTTTAACGCCCAGTTTGGCAAACTTTGCAATTTCTGCGTAAGATGGACAGGAATGGGGAGAACCAATGAGAGACTAGCTGTAGGTGTTTGGACGGGCACATTTAATTCTAATTTCCCACCAGGAAGAAAAATGAACCAAAGCCTCAGCATGCCATGGCTGAAACAGACTAGGGTCTGAAGCAATCCTGTGGG
>NW_006799708.1:0-220 GCF_000442215.2 Lipotes vexillifer
AAACCCACAGCAAACATCATTCTCAATGGTGAAAAACTGAAAGCATTTCCTTTAAGATCAGGAGCAAGACAAGGATGTCCACTCACCACTATTATTCAACATAGTTGTGGAAGCCCTAGCCACAGCAATCAGAGGAGAAAAAGAAATAAAAGGAATATAAATTGGAAAAGAAGAAATAAAACTGTCACTGTTTGCAGATGACATGATACTATACATAGAG
>NW_006799710.1:0-202 GCF_000442215.2 Lipotes vexillifer
GGTATTTTTTGATTTCCTCTTTGATTTCTTCAGTGATCTCTTGGTTATTTAGTAGTGTATTGTCTGGCCTCCATGTGTTTGTATTTCTTACAGATTTTTTTCTGTAATTGCTATCTAGTCTCATAGCATTGTGGTTGGGAAAGATACTTGATACGATTTTAAATTTCTTAAATTTACCAAGGCTTGATTTGTGTCCCAAGAT
>NW_006799712.1:0-1247 GCF_000442215.2 Lipotes vexillifer
CAGGCTCAGCGGCCATGGCTCATGGGCCCAGCCGCTCCGTGGCATGTGGGATCTTCCTGGACTCTCAATCAGTGCGCCACCAGGGAAGCCCCACTTTTTTTCTTATAATAAGAATTTTTAAGATATTCTCTCTTAGCAACCTTAAAATATACAGTAGAGTATTATTAACTATAGTCAGCACGCTATACATTATATCCCCAGGACCTCATTTATTTTATAACTGGAAGTTTGTGCTTTTTGACCCCCTTCACTCATTTCATCCACCCCACCCCCTCAACCCATTCTCTGGCAAACACCTATCTGTTCTCTGATTCTATGAGTTCAGTTTTCATTTTCTTTAGATTCCACATGTGAGATCATACAGTATTCGTCTTTCTCTGTCTGACTTATTTCACCTAGCATAATGCCTTCAAGTTCCATCCATGTTGTTGCAAATGGCAAGATTTCCTTCTTTTTATGGCTGAATAATATTCTATTGTGTGTATATATACTACATTTTCTTTTTCTGTTTTTACACTGATGGACACATAGGTTGCTTCCATGTCTTGGGTATTGTAAATAATGCTGTAATGAATATGGGGTGCAATTATACATAACTATATCTTTTTGAGCTAGTATTTTTATTTCTTTCAGATAAATGCCCAGAAGTATGACTACTGGATCACATTTTTAATTTTATCAGGAAACTTCATATTGTTTTCCATAGTGACTGCATCAATTTATATACATTCCTATCAACAGTACACAAGGATTCCCTTTTCTCCACATCCTTGCAAACATTTCTTATTTGTCTTTTTGACAATAGCCTTTCTAACAGGTGTGAGGCGATACCTCGTGGTTATGATTCACATTTACTTGATGATCAGTGAGGTTGAGCACATTTTCATGAATCTGTTGACCATTTGTATGTCTTCTTTGGAAAAACGTCTATTCAGGTCCTCTGCCCATCTTTAAATTTATTTTTTAAACATCCTTGCTTTCCTTTTTTTTTTTTTAAATTTTATTTATTTATTTATTTTTGGCTGTGTTGGGTCTTTGTTTCTGTGTGTGGGCTTTCTCTAGTTGTGGTGAGCAGGGGCCACTCTTCATCGTGGTGTGCGGGCCTCTCACTGTCGCGGCCTCTCTTGTTGCGGAGCACAAGCGCAGATGCGCAGGCTCAGTAGTTGTGGCTCACAGGCCTAGTCGCTCCATGGCATGTGGGATCTTCCCAGACCAGGGCTCAAACCCATGTCCCCTGCACTGGCAGG
>NW_006799713.1:0-1733 GCF_000442215.2 Lipotes vexillifer
TTGAATTGGAACTTTGAGCTTTTAGTCATAGGCCATGGTCAGTATCTCTAGAAAAAGAGGTTTTTTCTTTTATAGTTTTCTAATCTTACTGTTTACCAAAACAAGTTATGCTTCATACACAAAGTGTTTATTTTTCTTAGATATTATATTTACACTGCGCTCCTAGAATCAGATACGTATTAAGTCTATATTCTCATATCAGAGAACCATCAACTCAGTTTAATTGATTGTATGAGATTTTCTTGTCTAAATTTGAACCATTCTGACCAGAGTATCCAGTTAACTCGAGACACGTCCAGACATCCCAAGATGTCTGGATCCAGATACTACAAGACATCAGTACTTATGAAGTCAGGTAAACTTATCAAATATTCTCATTTCCCATGACTGCTGCATCTTTGCCTTCTCAAAGTTCATGGAAGTTCACTCTATATAAGTTTAAGCACCATTTCAAGAAGATTAAAAAAAATATGCTACCTTAGTCCAGAAAAAAAAATGGTTTGCTCTGAGCAAAATATAAAGATGATTTTTGCTTTTAAAGAAGAGGCTTAATCTACTAAAAACATTGGATTCAATAAATTATCTCACTTTGTGTTTTTTTACTTTTCATGGCATGGCATCAAATTGAAAGGATCTAATGTATCCTTGAACCAATGGCATATTTTGTCTTTGAAAATAAGAATATTATGTATCTTAATCCAAATTATGGTAGTAAGTGTTTAACTGATCTTTTCCTACCTGGTCATGTTTTAATGACTTGAGAGGAAGTCTTTACAAACTGTTTATTTCAATACAAAGAAAAAAATGAATAATAAAGCTGGGTAAAATGTTAAATTCTTTAATATCTAGTCTGGTTACAAGGATATCTCATAAGCTAAGTTTCCTGCTGGAAGGAAGAGTACTGTTGAGTTCTGTGCTTTCTACCCCAAGTATGAGTCTACTCTGTTCCTAAGCCACCTGTGAGTATAAATCCTTCATTTGTATTATTTTAAAAAAGGGGAACTAAGTAAACTTTAGTTCTGTATAATGTCAGATATGTGGTAGAATTGGCAGAAGGCTCTGAGGTGTAATTTGGAAAATTTTGTTTCCAAGTCCCAAAGAAATATGCACAGGGTGGTAATAGATGTATATTGTTTCTTAATTTGTACAGTGTGTGTTATTGTGCAATGTCAGAGGGCATGTACATTTGTAGATAGTTCAAAGTGTTTTTCTAACCTATTTAATTTCTTAAGGCAAAGTAAATATGTTTTCAGGAGTTTGATTTTATATGACAATAGAAGATGCGGGTTTGGGAGACATTAAGATTTAAATGCTAGTTGTTTTCATTCATCTAGGTTTAATTTTTAGATTACAGTAACTTGAAATTAAATTTAGGACTTCTTACAGCCTCTTGATCTGCTATGGGGAGTGAATAAATTAGCTAAAAACCTGTACTTGTGAGGTAGGCCCATTACTCTGGGCCAGTAAAATGGATGCTGTAAAGAAATACTCTTGTCTCTACCAGGTCACAGGGAATGATGGTTACTGCCTAAAATTTTCAGAAGAAAAAAGACATTTTATATCTTTGCCCCAAGAATGAGATGACTGAGAAGCAGAGAATCATCAAAATACATAAACACAGAGAAGCTTACTGCTTGAAGCTTACAGCAAATGAACAGAGGGGGAGGAAAGCTATAGATGAGCTAATTCACTGAGTCAAAAAGAGTTCAAGGAAAATTAAGAAAAGGGAAAGA
>NW_006799713.1:1747-4391 GCF_000442215.2 Lipotes vexillifer
AAGAGTATGGCTAGGGAGAGATAGAGATATTACAAGTGATATGTACACTAGTCAGGCAGTTTAATTTTTATTGCCAGGTACTATTCTAGACCCCAGGATAAAGGTAAAAAAAAAGATAGATTGTTCCTGTCCTCAGGGACCTTAAAGAACTAAGGGAAAATTTGGGCTGTGTAGAAGGGGAGCAGTAACATTGGGCACTCACTGTTGCCTGCATGCACTGGCAACCAGAGCATTATTAGTTTTATTTCATTTAGTGCTCACAATAGCCCTATGTTCTAGGTACATTCAGCTAGAAGCTCATTCTGACCACAGGCTCTTTTTTTCACTTTCACCTTAAAATAGGGATGATGATAATACCTCTTCCATAATAAAGCAGATACAAGTTATGTATGAGGACCAATACAAACTTTGCTAAGTTACTGTGTCTCAGCTAGATATCTCTAAGAGAATCATTCAGTATCAGAAATAATTCAGAAACATATGATAAATGTAAAAATAGTTGGGCTGAAAGTTGGTCCAAACAAAATGGTATAGACTTGTGTCTCCCTGCTCCTTCTCTCTAAGTACATCTCTATATCCTGGAAACAATGCAAAGGACAACCAAAGGAGAACCCTAAAAGATGGGTGAATTGGTTCAGAACCCTTGGACTGGAAGAAAACACAGTAACTGAGCATCTTACATCCCCTCAGCCAACAGAAGAAGGAAAGCCAGGCCCGGCCTTTTCCAACCTAGCAAACGAAAGCAGCAGAGATATGTGCATTCCTTTCCCAGATCAGAGGGAGTCCTTCTGACACCATTGGGTAAGCCAGGCACCACCAGCAAGAGGGAGAGTTGAGCCACACTAAGTGGCCAGGCCTGAGACTTCCCTCCCCCACTGGGAGATACTGGAATGGCCAGGCAATAACAGAAAGGATTCAGTCACAACAAGCAGTTCAGCCTGGGAAGCATCTTTGCCCCAGCAGGCATAAGACTCCCCCCCACCCAACCACCCAAAGACACTCGGATGGCCAGAAGCCATGGAAGGGAGGGATTCTATACCACAAAAAGCACTCAGCCTGGGGAGTCTCCGGGCAAAGAACAAATAGGCTTCTCTGGCTGAGAACAGATCAAAGTAGCACCACAAAGGTTCTGAAAAACTATCAATGGACCTACAATGCCTGGTAGGCCAGGGCCTATGTGCTAAAGCTAAACAAGGTGACTGCCTACTAAAATAAAAGATTTAAATGGGCCCAGAGTCTCCTAACATAACAGACAAAATGTCTGGGATACAATTTGAAATCACCTGTCATACCAAGAACCAGGAAAATCACAACTTCAATGAGAAAAGACAACTGACACTAACATCAAGATGATTTAAAAGCAGCCATCTTAAAAATGTGTCAATGGGCAAATAAATACAAATTATCTTGAAACAAAAAAAAAGAAAGAAAGAAAGAAAGAAAATCCTACCAAAGAAATAGAAGTTGTACAAAAGGGCCAAATGAAAATTGTAGAACTGAAAAATACAATAACATATTTTTAAAACTCAGTAACAGAGTGGAGATGACAGAGGATAGAACCAGTGGACTTGAGGACAGAATTTACACACAACAGAGAAAATAGACTAAAATAAATAAATAAGAATGAACAGAGCCTCAGAGACCTGTGGAACAGTAACAAAAGATCCAACATTTGTATCATCAGAGTTTCAGAAGGAGAGAGGGTAGGGCTGAAACAGTATTCAGAGAAATGATATCTAAAAACTTCCCAAATTTGATAAAATATACAAACCTACACATTCAAGAAGCTGAGTGAAACCCAAACTGGATAAATGCAAAGAAAGACACATCACAATTAGATGTTTGAACGCTAATGATGAAAAAAGTGTTGAAAGCAGTAAACAACACCTTATCTATAGGGGAACACCAAATTAAATTATCATCTGAAACTATGGAGGCCAGAAGAAAGTGGCACATTTTGCAAGTGCTGAAAGAAAAGAACTGTCAACCCAGAATCCCATATCCAGTGAGACTGTCCTTTGTAAATGAAGGAGAAATAAAAACCTTCTCAGATGAAGGAAAACGTTAAAGAATTTGTCACTAACAGACAGACTCTTAAAGACTGGCCAAAGGAATTTCTTTAAACAGAAAGTAAATGCTAGAGAAAGGGAATTTGGAGCATCAGGAAGAAAGGACAATGGAAGGGAGAAATAATAGTATATAATGGTTGACTGTCCACATGAGTTTTAAAAGTCATATTTGATGCTTGAAACTAAAATTATAACACCATTTGATACTCAAGACAATGATATTTAAAAGTGGAAAAAATAAAGGGACCTAATAGAAATGAGGTCTCCATACTTCACTTGAAGGGGTAAAAGGTTGATAACAGTAGAATGTAATATGCTATATATGTATATTGTAATAATTAGGGCAACTACAGAAACTATATATTTGGAGAACATTTCTTTCCAAAACACCATAAGTAAATCAGGATGGAATCCTTAAAAAATGTTTAAGCCGGGCTTCCCTGGTGGCGCAGTGCTTGAGGGTCCGCCTGCCGATGCAGGGGACGCGGGTTCGTGCCCCGGTTCGGGAGGATCCCACATGCCGCGGAGCGGCTGGGCCCGTGAGCCATGGCCGCTGGGCCTGCGCGTCCGGAGCC
>NW_006799713.1:4560-83845 GCF_000442215.2 Lipotes vexillifer
AAAAAAAAAAAAAAAAAAAAAAAAAAAAATGTTTAAGCCACAGAATAGAGACAGAATAGAGACAGAAGAACAAAAAGTAGAGGAGAAAACAATTAAATGGCATGCTTAAGCTCCAACATATATTACCTTAAATATAAATGATCTGCATGTATCAATCAAAAGGCAAAGATTGACAGAGTGGATTAAAAAAAGAAACAAAAGAACCTTACCTAACTGCGTCCTATCTACAGGAAACTCACTTCAAATTCAATGACATAGATAAGTTGAAAGTAAAAGGATGAAAAAGATATACCATACAATCATTAATCAAAAGAAAGGAGGAGTGGCTATATTAAAATTGGATAAGGTAAACTTCAGATCAAGGAAAATAACCAGAGACAGAAAGGGATATCACATAACAATAAAAGCCTCAATCCATCAAGAAGATATAACAACCCTAAATTTGTATGAACAAATCTTCAAAATATGTAAAGCAAATAATGACATAACCGAAAGGAGAGATAAAACCACAATTACAGTTGAAGACTTCAACACTCCTCTCTCAACAAATGATAGAACAACTAGACAGAAACCCAGCAAGTATATAGACCTCACCAGCACCATGAACCAAGAGGTTATAATAGGCATTTATAGAACACTTCACCCAACAATAACAAAATACACATTCTCTTCAATTGCCCATGGAACATAAACCAAAACAGACCATATCCTGGGCAACAAAACAAACATCAACATTTTTTAAAAGTCAAAATCATGCAGAATGTTTTCTGACCACAATGCAATCTAACTAGAAATCAATAACAGAAAGATAACAGGAAAATATTCAGACACATGGAAAACAAACAACATGCTGCTAAATAATCCATTGGTCAAAGAAGAAGTTTCAAAGGAAATTTTTTTAGATGATAGAAGTAAATGAAAATACAACATATCAAAATATGTGGTATACTGCTAAAGCAATGTCAAGAGGAAAATTCATAATACTAAGTGCTTACACTAAAAAAGAGGAAAGGAGAGGAGTCAAGATAGTGGAATAGGAAGACACGGAATTCATCACTCCATGGGTACAGAAGGAATTCATCTATGGATGGAACAATTCCCACAGAGCACCTGGTGAACATTAGTGGAACACTCTGGACACCTAAAAAAACAAAAGAATAAAAAAAAAAAAGGAATCAGAAAAGGGACCAGCAACCCCAGCAGGAAGCTGAAGGTGAGTGGAGGTCCCCAGACTCAGAAAAACTCACTCACGGTGGGAAAATCACCTGGGACAGAAAAGGGCCTTCATGGGGATCAAAGGAGAATGCAGTACATGGTCTGTGGAAGGCAAGACAAAGTAAGAACTGCAGGCAGGGTCTACACTGCAGCTCTGCACATCCCCAAATTGAGTTGCCAGTTGTGAAAAGGAGCTGGTCACTGGAAAGTAGGCTTTGGAGCACGGACCCAGGGAAGGGACAACTGTTGGCTGTGAAAATACAGACTGAAGGGACAGGAGTAAGAAACCCCACAACTGGGAAAGTCTTCAGAAAAAGCCTGAGATACCATAAAATAAGACATCAGTGTTGAGTGGCACGCAAGGGGCAGAGCTGCCATTATAACCCCTTTTCCCAACCACCTGCTTCTTCAGCCTCCACAGGCACTGGGAGGAGCTCCCACCTGAGCAAGCCCACTCCCCGCCTCTGATCAGGGTCTCCTCTGCCCATGTGGGCTCTGGGGGCCTGAGTGCCACCCATCCCAAAGCCTCCTTGGGAATCAGACCTGGGCACCCCTGCCTGGGACAAGAATCTGCCGATGCTGCTGGGGGCTGCATTCTAAAGCATGGGGCTGGGGAAAAGGATCCAGGGAGAGGAACACTGTGGGCTGTGTGGATACAGCAGAGGAGACGGGAATGAAGTGGCACGTGGCCGGGAATGCCTGTAGAGGAAGCTTAGTCTGCCTAGAAAGGGTCACCATTGTTGAGAGGTGCATGAGGGGCAGGGCTGCCACCACTCCCATTCACCAGAGCCACAGTCTGTTCCAACTACCTGCTGGACCCACTGCCGCAGGCAAACTGCAGGCACCCCAATTGTGGCTGCAGTACTCAGGCCCTGGCATGAGTAAGTGTGCCCCAAGCAGCCTCTGCTTTCACTACCTCCCACCTGGGCAAGGAAAAGAGCCTGAGGGCAGCACACATGCAGAGGTAGGGTAAAAACCAAAGCTGAGCCCCAGGGGTGGTGCGACTAAGGAAGAGGAACAGAAATCTTTCCATGCAGCTGCACAAGCTGTGGATTAAATCCCTGAGATCAGCTGGACAAATCCTGCATCTCTGGAATTCCTGAATAGACAGCAAGTGTTTCAACATTTGAAACCAGTCTAGCCTTTGCAGCACTGGACTCTGGGGACAAGTGCATGTGGGAATCGGGCCAGGTCAGAGTCTGTGCTGGCTCCACAGTGCCCACAGGAGGTCCAGAGAACTACCTAGAGGGATTGGGGGTTTCCTGGGGAGGCGGATTGGCTCTGGCTCATTGTGGGAGCAAGGACACTGACAGAGGAGGCCTCAGGAAGATATTCTTCTTACTATTATTCTTATTTTGTTTGTTTTATGTTGCTCAGTTGTTGGCATTGTTACTTTTATTATTTTTTGCCTTTTATTTTTGGTATTTATTCTTTTTAAGCTTTTTCTAGTATATGAATTTTTTTATTTCTCTATTTTTAATTTACTTTGTTTCTTTGTGGTTTATTTCCTTGTTTTTCTTCTTATCTATTTTTTTATTTTATTTTTCTTCTTTACATTGTTTTTATGTGTATATTTTATGTTTCCTTCACTTTTTATGTTGTCTGTTTGCTTTATGTTTTGCTTTATTTTTCATTCTTTGTTTTTGTTAGTTTAGCCCTTATTGACTGTTCTCATATTAGAATTCTTTTGTTTGTTGGTCTGTTCCCTTGTTTTTTTTAATTTTCTTACATTTTTTTTTCTCTTTTTTTCTGAGTGTTTGTGTGCTGTGTTGTTGTTGCTGCTGTTTGTTTGATGCTGTTTTTGCTATTTGTCTTGGGTTTTGTTCATCTCTTTTCTTTCCTTTTCTTTTCTCTCAGGTCACACTGTGGGCTCTTGGTTCCCCAGCCAGGGGTCAGGCCTGGGCCTCTGGGGTGGGAGCATAGGCTCCAGGATGCGGGACCACCAGAGAATTCCCAGGTCAGGGAATATTAATCAGTGTATGTGCTCCTAAATGTATCCATATCAACACCAAGACCAAGCCCCACAGAACTGCCTGCAGGCTCCAGTGCTAGACACCTCACTCCAAACAACCAGCAAGACAGGAACACAGCCCGACCCATCAGTAGACAGGCTGCCTAAAGTTGTACTAAGCTCACAGACACCCTAAGACACACCACATGATGAGGACCTGGATTTCAGAGGGAAAAGACTCACTCCACCCACCATAGCACAGGCACCAGGCCTTCCCACCAAGAAACCTGCACAAGCCCCTGGACCAACCTCACTCACCAGGGGGCAGACAACAGAAGCAAGAGGACTTAAGACCCTGCAACCTGCGGAAAGAAGAACATAAAAACAGTAGGTTAGACAAAATGAGACGACAGAGAAGTATGTTGCAGATGAAGGAAGAACATAAAATCCCACAAGACCATATAAATGAAGAGGAAATAGGGAAATAGGCAATCTACCTGAAAAAGAATTCAGAGTAATGACAGTAAAGATGATCCAAGATCTTGGAAATAGAACGGAGGCATAGATCAAGAAGATTAAAAAGGACCTAGAAAACTAAAGAACAAACAATCAGTGAAGAACCACACAATAACTGAAATGAAGAATACACTAGGGGAAATCAACAGCAGAATAACTGAGGCAGAAGGATAAATAAGTGAGCTGGAAGATAGAATGGTGGAAATAACTGCCAAGGAGCAGAATAAAGAAAAAGAATGGAAAGAATAAGGACAGCCTCAGAGACCTCTTGAAAAACAGTAAATGCACCAACATTCAAATTATAGGGGTCCCAGAAAAGAAGAGAAAGGAAAACGGCCTGAGAAAATATTTGAAGAGATTATAGTTGAAAACCTCCCTAACATGGGAAAGGAAATTGTCAATCAAGTCCAAGAAGCACAGAGAGTTCCGTACAGGATAATCCCAAGGAGAAACATGTCAAGACAAATATTAATCAAAGTGACAAAAATTAAATACAAAGAAAAGTTAAAAGCAGCAAGGGGAAAGAAATAAATAACCTACAAGGGAATCCCCGTAATGTTATCAGCTAATTTCTCAGCAGAAACTCTGCAGGTCAGAAGGGAGTGGCAAGACATTTAAAGTTATGAAAGGGCAAAAGCTACAAACAAGACTACTCTATCCAAAGAGGATCTCATTCAGATTTGACAGAGAAAACAAAACCTTTAAGCAAAAGCTAAGAGAATTCAGCACCACCAGGTCAGCTTTACAACAAATGCTAAAGGAACTTCTCTAGGTGAGAAACACAAGAACATAAAAAAGGACCTACAAGAACACACGCAAAACAATTGAGAAAATGGTAATAGGAACATACGTATATATAATTACCATAAATGTAAATGGCTTAAATGTTCCAACCAAAAGACACAACTAACAGAATGGGTTAAAAACACAAGACCCGTGTATACACTGTCTACAATAGACCCACTTCAGGCCTAAGAGCACATGCAGACTGAAAGTGAGGGGAAGGAAAAAGATATTCCATGCAAATGGGAATCAAAAGAAAGCTGGAGTGGCAATACTCATACCAGACAAGGTGGACTTTAAAATAAAGACTGTTACAAGAGACAAGGAAGGACACTACATAATGGTAAAGGGATCAATCCAAGAAGATATACCAATTATAAATATCTATACACCCAATGTAGGAGCACCTCAATACATAAGGCAAATGCTAAGAGCCATAAAAGGAGAAATTAACAGTAACACAATAATAGTGAGGGATTTTAACATCCCACTTACACCAGTAGACAGATAATCCAGACCAAAACACAAGCTTTAAATTACACAAGAGACCAAATAGACTTAAATGATATTTATAGGACATTCCACCTGAATGTGGAAGATTACACTTTCTTCCCAAGTGCTCATGGAATATTCTCCAGGATAGATCACATCTTGGCTCACAAATAAAGCCTTGGTAAATTTAAGAAAATTGAAATCATGTCAAGAATCTTTTCCAACCACAATGCTAGAAGATCATAAATCAATACAGGAAAATAACTGTAAAAATACAAACACATGGAGGCTAAACAACACGTTACTAAAGAACCAAGAGAATGCTGAAGAAATCAAAGGGGAAATCAAAAAATACCTAGAAAAAAATGACAACGAAAACACCACGACCCAAAACTTACGGGATGCAGCCAAAGCAGTTCTAAGAGGGAAGTTTATAGCAATAAAATCCTACCTCAAGAAACAAGAAAAACCTCAAATAAACAACCTAAACTTACACCTAAAGCAACTAGAGAAAGAAGAACAAACAAAACCCAAAGTTAGTAGAAGGAAAGAAATCATAAATATAAGAGCAGAAATAAATGAAATACAAATGAAGAAAAGAATAGCAAAGATCAGTAAGACTAAAAGCTAGTTCTTTGAGAAGATAAACAAAATTGATAAACCTTTAGCCAGACTCATCAAGAAAAAAAAGAAGAGGACTCAAATCAATAAAATTAGGAGTGAAAAAGGAGAAGTTACAACTGACAACACAGAAATACAAAACATCATAAGAGAGTACTACAAGCATAAACTATATGCTAATAAAATGGACCACCTGGAAGAAAAGGACAAATTCTTAGAAAAATACAACCTTTGAAAACTGAACCAGGAAAAAGTAGAAAATATGAACAGACCAATCACAAGGAATGAAACTGAAACTGTGATTAAAAATCGTCCAACAAACAAAAGTCCAGGACCAGATGGCTTCACAGGTCAATTCATCATACATTTAGAGAAGAGATAACACCTATCCTTCTCAAACTCTTCCAATAAATTGCAGAGGATGGAACACACCCAAAACTCATTCTATGAGGCCACCATCACCCTGATACCAAAACCAGACAAAGATACCACAAATAAATAAAACTACAGGCCAATATCACTGATGAACATAGATGCAAAAATCCTCAACAAAATACTAGCAAACTGAATCCAACAACACATTAAAAGGATTATACACCATGATCAAGTGGGGTTTATCCCAGAAATGCAAGGATTCTTCAATATACGCAAGTCAATCAATGTGATACACCATATTAACAAATTGAAGAATAAAAACTGTATGATTTCAGTAGATGCAGAAAAAGCTTTGGACAAAATTCAGCACCCATTTATGATAAAAACTCTCCACAAAGTGGGCATAGAGGGAACCTACCTCAATATAATAGAGGCCATATATGGCAAACCCACAGCAAACATTATTCTCAATGCTGAAAAACTGAAAGCATTTCCTCTAACATCAGGAAAAAGACAAGGGTGTCTCACCCCTTGTCTCACCACTCTTATTCAACATAGTTTTGGCAGTCTTAGCCACAGCAGTCAGAGAAGAAAAAGAAATAAGAGGACTTCAAATTGGAAAAAAAGAAGTAAAACTCTCACTGTTTGCAGATGATGGGATCCTATATATAAAAATTCCTACAGATGCCACCAGAAAACTACTAGAGCTAATCAATGATTTTAGTAAAGTTGCAGGATACAAAATTAATACATAGAAATCTCTTTCATTCCTATACACTAACAACAAAAGATCAGAAAGAGAAATTAAGGAAACAATCCTATTTACCATTGCAACAAAAAGAATAAAATACCTAAGGATAAACTTGCCTAAGGAGGCGAAAGACTTGTACTCAGAAAACTATAAAATACTGATGAAAGAAAACAAAGATGACCCAAACAGATGGAGAGATATACCATGTTCTTAGATTGAAAGAATCAATTTGTGAAAACGACTATACTACCCAAAGAGATCTACAGATTCAATACAATCCCTATCAAATTACCAATGTAATTTTTCACAAAACTAGAACAGAAAAGTTTAAAATTTGTATGGAAACACAACAGACCCCGAATAGCCAAAGCAAACTTCAGATAAAAAACCAGAGCTTGGTGAATCAGGCTCCCTGACTTCAGAATATATTACAAAGCTACAGTAATCAAGACATTATGGTAGTGGCACAGAAACAGAAATATAGATCAATGGAACAGGATAGAAAGCCCAGAGATAACCTCAAACACCTTTGGTCACCTAATCTATGACAAAGGAGGTAAAAATATACAATGGAGAAAATACAGTCTCTTCAATAAGTGGTGCTGGAAAAACTGGACAGCTACATGTAGAAGAATGATATTGGAACACTCCTTAACACCATACACAAAAATAAACTCAAAATGGATTAAAGACCTAAATCTAAGGCCAGACACTATAAAACTCTTTGAGGAACACATAGGCAGAACGCTCTTTGACATAAATCATAGCAGGATCTTTTTGACCCACCTCCTACAGTAATGAAAATAAAAATTAAAATAAACACATGGGACCTAATTAAGCTTAAAAGCTCTTGTACAGCAAAGGAAACCATAAACAAGATGAAAAGACAACACTCAGAATGGGAGAAAATACTTGCAAACAAAGCAACTGACAAAAGATTAATCTCCAAATTATATAAGCAGCTCATGCAGCTCAATATCAAAGAAACAAACAACCCAATCAAAAAGTGGGTGGAAGACCTAAATAGACATTTCTCCAAAGAAGACATACAGATGGTCAAGATGTACATGAAAAGATGCTCAACATCACTAATTAGTAGAGAAATGCAAATCAAAACTACAAAGAGGTATCACCTCACACTGGTCAGAATGGCCATCATCAAAAAATCTAAAAATAAGAAATGCTGGAGAGGGTGTGAGCCCTCTTACTGTTGATGGGAATGTAAATTGATACAGCCACTATGGAAAACAGTATGGAGGTTCCTTAAAAATCTATAAATAGAACAACCATATGAACCAGCAATCCCAATACTGGGCATGTACCCTGAGAAAACCATAATTCAAAAAGACTCATGCACCCCAATGTTCATAGCAGCACTATTTACAATAGCCAGGACATGGCAGCAACCTAAATGTCCATCAACAGAGGAGTGGATAAGGAAGGTATGGTATATATGTAGAATGGAATATTACTCAGCCATAAAAAGGAACAAAATTGGGTCATTTTTAGAGACGTGGGTGGATCTAGAGAGTATCATACAGAGTAAAGTAAGTCAGAAAGAGAAAAATAAATATTTATTAATGCATATATGGAGAATCTAGAAAAATGGTATAAATGACCTTATTTGCCATGCAGAAATAGAGATACAGACATAGAGAAAAAAATGTATGGATACCAAGGGGGAAAGGGGTGGGGTGAGAAGAATTGGGAGATTGGGATTGACACATATACAATACTGATACTATGTATAAAATAGACAGCTGATGGAAACATATTGTATAGCACAGGGAACTCTACTTAATGCCCTGTCATGTCCTAAAATGGAGGGGATATATGTATGGCTGATTCATTTTGCTGTGCAGTAGAAGCTAACATAACATTGTAAAGCAACTATACAACAATAAAAATTAATTTAAAAAAATTTAAAAAGAGGAAAGATCTCAAATCAATAAACTAACTTCCTACCTCAAGAAACTATAATAAGAAGAGCAAAATAACCCAAAGCACAGAGAAGAAAGGAAGCAATAAGGATTAGAGCAGAAATCTATAAAATTGAATTTAGGAAAACAATAAAGATTATCCATAAAACAAAATGTTGGTTCATTGAACAAAATTAATAAAATTGATAGGGCTTCCCTGGTGGCACAGTGGTTGAGAGTCTGCCTGCCAATGCAGGGGACACGGGTTCGTGCCCCGGTCTGGGAAGATCCCATATGCCACGAAGTGGCTGGGCCCATGAGCCATGGCTGTTGAGCCTGCGCATCCGGAGCCTGTGCTCCACAACGGGAGAAGCCACAACAGTGAGAGGCCCGCGGACCGCAAAAAAATTAAAAAATAAATAAAATAAAATTGATAAACCTTTATGTAGACTGATGAGAAAACAACCCCATAAACCACCAATATCAGGAATAAAACAGAATATCATCATAGGTCCTGCAGCCATTAAAAGGATAGTAAGAGAATACTACAAATATTTTTTAACACTCATAAATTTGACAGCTTAAAAGAGATGGAAAAATTCTTCAAAAACCACATGTTACCAAACCTCAATCAAGCTGTAATTGATAATCTGAACAGTCCTAAGGCAGAAATAGAGCCTCAACCTAAACCTCACACCTTGTACAAAAATTAGAGGGCTTCCCTGGTGGCACAGTGGTTAAGAATCTGCCTGCCAATGCAGGGGACACAGGTTCGAACCCTGGTCCTGGAAGATCCTACATGCTGCAGAACAACTATGCGCATGCACCACAACTACTGAGCCTGTGCTCTAGAGCCTGCGAGCCACAACTACTGAGCCTGTGTGCAACAACTACTGAAGCCCATGCCCCTAGAGCCCAAGCTCTGCAACAAGAGAAGCTCCCACTATGAGAAGCCCATGCAGCGCAATGAAGAGTAGTCCCCGCTCACTGCAACCAGAGAAGAGCCTGCACGCAGCAACAAAGACACAACGTGGCCAAAAATAAAATAAATAATTTTAAAAAATTAATTGAAAATGGATCATGTACTTAAATGTAGATTTTAAACTATAAAATCTTCAGGAAAAAGACAGCTGAAGATCTTCAGGATCTAGAGCTAGGTATACAGTGCTTAGATTTGACACTAAAAGCATGATATATAGAAGGAAAAAATGATAATTTGGACCTCAACAGAATTTAAAAATTTCCTCTGTCATACAACACATGAAGAGGATGTGGTGCTACAGACTGGGAGAAAATATTTGCAAGCTACATATTTGACAAAGGGCTGGTATCTAGAATACATACAAAAAGAACTCTCAAAACTCAACAGGAAAAAAAAATTTAAGTCTAATCTGGCATGTAAGGAGCTTGAAAGTTATCACTCATCCTCACAAGGAAAAAGCTAAACAAACAAAACCAAGAACTCTTCTCAGATTCACCAAAGAGTAGAGGTTACAGAGAAAACTGCTGCCCCAAAATTAGAAAGACAGACAGGTGGATACAGAGAATCACAGCTTACCAGAGCAGAAGCCTCTGTGGGAACCAGTCCTGAATAGGAATGCTTAACCTATAGTTAATGGACTGCTGAGGGCTCAGGGCAGACAACAGCGAGAGTTAAGAGCTCCAGCGTGCCCAGACTTGAGGGACTTTCGCCAGTTTTACCTCCAAGAGCCCTACCAGGTTCTCACAGTGAAGATCAGAAAAGATCCCCTCAAGCTCTCATCAAGGAGAGGAGAAAAGTAGCCATTTTGAAATATGCCCAGAGCATTCTGTTCTCTTCCTGTTAAAGGCCTGTCCTCAAGGAAAACTATTTTACCAGAGCCTAGCAAACAGAGAGGAAAAGTTATTCTCAACTCCAGCCCACTCTAGACTTCCATGTGGAGGAAGTGAAATACCTAACTTCAGCACCCATAGTCTTCCTGTCTCACCTGAGGGAGATTAAAAAACAAAAAAACTGAGCATCTTAGTCATCAGAAATGTTTCTTTTTCAATTTTTTTGTACAGTGTTAGGAAGTGTTCTAATTTCATTCCTTACACATAGCTGTCCAGTTTTTCCAGCACCACTTATTGAGGAGGCTGTCTTTTCTCCATTGTATATTTTTGCCTCCTTTGTCAAAGATAAAGTGACCATATGTGTGTGAGTTTATCTCTGGGCTTTCTATCCTGTTCCATTGATCTATATTTCTGTTTCTGTGCCAGTACCATACTGTCTTGATTACTGTAACTCTGTAGAATAATCTGAAGTCTGGGAGCCTGATTTCTCCAGCTCCATTTTTCTTTCTCAATATTGCTTTGGCTATTCTGGACCTTTTCTGTTTCCATACAAATTGTGAAATTTTTTGTTCTAATTCTGTGAAGAATGCCATTGGTAGTTTTATAGGGATTGTATTGAATCTGTAGGTTGCTTTGGGTAGTATAGTCATATTCACAATCTTGATTCTTCCAATCCAAGAACATGGTCCAGACACTATACAACTCTTAGAATAAAACATAGGCAGAACACTCTTTGATATAAATCGCAGCAAGATTCTTCTTGACCCACCTCCTAGAGTAATGGAAATAAAAACAAAAGTAAATAAATAGGACCTAATGAAACTTAAAAGCTTTTGCACAATAAAGAAAACCATAAACAAGACGAAAAGACAATACTCAGAATGGGAGAAGATATTTGCAAATGCACCAACTGACAAAGGATTAATCTCCAAAATATACAAGCAGCTCTGAAGCTCAATATCAAAAAAACAAACAACCCAATCCAAAAATAGATGGAAGGCCAAAATAGACATTTCTCTAGGGAAGACATACAGATGGCCAGCAAACACATGAAAAGATGCTCAACATCACTAATTATTAGAGAAATGCAAATCAAAACTATAATGAGTTTTCACCTCACACTGGTGAGAATGGCCATCATCAAAAAATCTACAGGGCTTCCCTGGTGGCACAGTGGTTGAGAATTTGCCTGTTAATGCAAGGGACACAGGTTTGAACCCTGGTCTGAAAGGATCCCACATGCTGTGGAGCAACTAGGCCCATAAGCCACAACTAATGAACCTGCACGTCTGGAGCCTGGGCTCCATAACAAGAGAGGCCGCGATAGTGAGGGGCCCGCGCACGGCGATGAAGAGTGGCCCCCGCATGCCACAACTAGAGAAAGTCCTCGCACAGAAACGAAGACATAACACAGCAAAAATAAATAAATTAATTAATAAACTCCTACCCCCAACATAAAAAAAAAAATCTACAAACAATAAATGCTGGAGAGGGTGTGTAGAAAAGGGAACCCTCTTGCACTGTTGGTGGGAATGTAAATTGATACAGCCACCTTGGAGAACAGTATGGAGGTTCCTTAAAAAGCTAAAAATAGAACTACCATATGACCCAGCAATCCCACTATTGGGCATATACCCTGAGAAAGCCATAATTCAAAAAGATAGAGAGGAAAAAAGATGGTGGAGTAGAAAGACGTGCTCACATTCCCTCTTGGGAGAACACCAGAATCACAACTAGCTGCTGGACAACCATCAACAGGAAGACTCTGGAACTCACCAAAAAAGATATCCCACATCCAAAGACAAAGGAGAAGCCACAATGAGATGGTAGGAGGGGCACAATCACAGTAAAATCAAATCACATTACTGCTGCATGGGTGACTCACAGACTGGAGAACACTTATACCACAGAAGTCCACCCACTGGAGTGAAGGTTCTGAACCCCACGTCAGGCTTCCTAACCTGGGGGTCTGGAACAGGAGGAGGAATTCCTAGAGAATCAGACTTGGAAGCCTAGTGGGAATATATTGCAGGACTTTGACAGGACTGGGGGAAACAGAGACTCCACTCTTGGAAGGCACACACAAAGTAATGTGTGCATCGGGAGCCAGGGCAAGGAGCAGTGACCCCAGGGGAGACTGAACCAGACCTACCTGCTAGTGTTGGAGGGTCTCCTGCAGAGGCAGGACATAGCTGTGACTCACCGTGGAGACAAGGAAACTGGCAGCAGAAGTTCTGGGAAGTACTCCTTGGCATGAGACCTCCCAGAGTCTGCCATTAGCTCCACCAAAGAGCCCAGGGAGGCTCCAGTGTTGGGTTGCCTCAGGCCAAACAACCAACAGGGAGGGAACACAGCCTCACCCATCAACAGTCAAGTGGATTAAAGTTTTACTGAGCTCTGCCCACCAGAGCAACAGTCAGCTCTACCCACCACCAGTCCCTCTCATCAAGCCTCTTAGATAGCCTCATCCACCAGAGGGCAGACAGCAGACGCAAGAACTACAATCCTGCAGCCTGTGGAATAAAAACCACAGTCACAGAAATACAGACAAGATGAAAAGGCAGAGGGCTATGTACCAGATGAAGGAACAATATAAAACCCCAGAGAAACAACTAAATGAAGTGAAGACAGGCAACCTTCCAGAAAAAGAATTCAGAATAATGATAGTGAAGATAATCCAGGACCTCGGAAAAAGAATAGAGGCAAAGATCAAGAAGATGCAAGAAATGTCTAACAAGGACCTAGAAGAATTAAAGGACAAACAGAGATGACTAATACCTGAAAAGAAAACTACACTAGAAGGAATCAATAGCAGAATAACTGAGGCAGAAGAACAGATAAGTGACCTGGAAGACAGAATGGTGGAATTCACTGCTGCAGAACAGAATAAAGAAAAAAGAATGAAAAGAAATGAAGACAGATGAATGGATAAAGAAGATGTGGCACATATATACAATGGAATATTACTCAGCCATAAAAAGAAACGAAACTGAGCTATTTGTAATGAGGTGGATAGATCTAGAGTCTGTCATACGGAGTGAAGTAAGTCAGAAAGAGAAGGACAAATACCGTATGCTAACACATATATATGGAATTTAAGAAAAAAAAATGTTATGAAGAACCTAGGGGTAAAACAGGAATAAAGACAGAGACCTACTGGAGAACAGACTTGAGGATATGGGGAGGGGGAAGGGTGAGGTGTGTTAGGGCGAGAGAGAGACATGGACATATATATACTAACAAACGTAAGGTAGATAGCCAGTGGGAAGCAGCCGCATGGCACAGGGAAACCGGCTCGGTTCTTTGTGGCTGTCTGGAGGGGTGGGATAGGGAGGGTGGGAGGGAGGGAGACAAAGAGGGAAGAGATATGGGAACATATATATATGTATAACTGACTCACTCTGTTATAAAGCAGAAACTAACACACCATTGTAAAGCAATTATACCCCAATAAAGATGTAAAAAAAAAAAAAAAAAAAAAAAGAATTCAGAATAATGATAATGAAGATGATCCAGGACCTTGGAAGAGGAATGGAGGTAAAGATCAGGAAGATGCAAGAAATGTTTAACAAAGACCTAGAAGAATTAAAGAACAAACAAACAGAGATGAACAATACAATAACTGAAATGAAAACTACATTAGAAGGAATCAGTAGCAGAATAACTGAGACAGAAGAACGGATAAGTGACCTGGAAGGCAGAATGGTGGAATTCACTGCTGCAGAACAGAAAAAACAAAAAAGATTGAAAAGAAATGAAGACAGCTTAGGAGACCTCTGGGACAACATTAAACACGACAACATTCGCACTATAGGGATCCCAGAAGGAGAAGAGAGAGACAAAGGACCAGAGAAAATATTTGAAGAGATTATAGTCAAAAAGTTCCCTAACATGGGAAAGGAAATAGCCACCCAAGTCCAGGAAGCACAGTGAGTCCCATAAAGGATAACCCAAAGGAGAAACATGCCGAGACACATAGTAATCAAATTGGCAAAAATTAAAGACAAAGAAAAATTATTGAAAGCAGCAAGGGAAAAATGAAAAAACACCATACAAGGGAAATTCCATAAGGTTAACATCTGATTTCTCAGCAGAAATTCTACAAGTCACAAGGGAGTGGGAAGACATACTTAAAGTGATGAGGGGAAGAACCTACAACCAAGATTACTCTACCGGCAAGGATCTCATGCAGATTTGATGGAGAAATCAAAAGCTTTACGGAAAAGCAAAAGCTAAGAGAATTCAGCACCACCAAACCAGCTCTACAGAAAATGCTAAAGGAACTTCTCTAAGTGGGAAACACAAGAGAAGAAAAGGAACTACAAAAACAAACCCAAAATAATTAAGAAAATGGTCACAGGAACATTACCTCAAATGTGAATGGTTTAAATGCTCCAACCAAAAGAAACAGGCTTGCTGAATAGATACAAAAACAAGACCCATATATATGCTGTCTACAAGAGACCCACTTCAGACCTAGGGACACATACAGACTGAAAGTGAGGGGATGGAAAAAGATATTCCATGCAAAAGGAAATCAAAAGGAAGCTGGAGTACCATTTCTCATATCAGACAAAATAGACTTTAAAACAAAGACTATTACAAGAGACAAAGAGGGACACTACATAATGATCAAGGGATTAGTCCAAGAAGAAGATATAACAATTATAAATATATATGAACCCAACATAGGAGTACCTCAATGCATAAGGTAACTGCTAACAGCTATAAAAGAGGAAATTGACAGTAACACAAAAATAGTGGGGGACTTTAACACCTCACTTACACCAATGGACAGATCATCCAAAATGAAAATAAATAAGGAAACAGAAGCTTTAAATTACACAATGGACCAGATAGATTTAATTGATATTTATAGGACATTCCATCCAAAAAGAGCAGATTACACTTTCTTCTCAAGTGCACACGGAACATTCTCCAGGATAGATCATATCTTGGGTCACAAATCAAGCCTCAGTAAATTTAAGAAAATTGAAATCATATCAAGCATCTTTTCTGACCACAACGCTATGAGATTAGAAATGAATTACAGGGAAAAAAACAAAAAAACCACAAACACATGGAGGCTAAACAATATGTTACTAAATAACCAGATCACTGAAGAAATCAAAGAGGAAATTTAAAAATACCTAGAAACAAATAACATTGAAAACACGATGATCCAAAACCTATGGGATACAGCAAAAGCAGATCTAAGAGGGAAGTTTATAGCTATACAAGCCTACCTCAAGAAACAAGAAAAATCTCAAATAAACAATCTAACCTTACACCTAAAGGAACTAGAGAAGGAAGAACAAACAAAACCCAAAGTTAGCAGACGGAAAGAAATCATAAAGATCATAACAGAAATAAATGAAAGAGAAACAAGGAAAACAATAGCAACGATCAATAAAAATAAAAGCTGGTTCTTTGAGAAGATAAACAAAATTGATAAACCTTTAGCCAGACTCATCAAGAAAAAGAGTGAGAGTACTCAAATAAATAAAATTAGAAATGAAAAAGGAGAAGTTACAACAGACACTGCAGAAATATCCTAAGAGACTACTACCAGCAACTCTTTGCCAATAAAATGGACAACCTGGAAGAAATGGACAAATTCTTAGAAAGATATAACCTTCTAAGACGGAACAAGGAAGAAATAGAAAACATGAACAGACCAATCACAAGTAATGAAATTAAAACTGTGATTAAAATTTTCCAACAAACAAAAGTCCTGGACCAGATGGCTTCACAGGTGAATTCTATCAAACATTTAGAGAAGAGCTAACAACCATCCTTCTCAAACTCTTCCAAAAAATTGCAGAGGAAAGAACACTCCCAAACTCATTTTATGAGGCTACCATTACCCTGATCCCAAAACCAAACAAAGATACTACAAAAAATGAAAATTACAGACTAATATCACTGATTAATGTAGATGCAAAAATCCTCAACAAAATACTAGCAAACAGAATCCAACAACACATTAAAAGGATCATACACCATTATCAAGAGGGATTTATCCCAGGGATGCAAGGATTTTTCAATATATACAAATCAATCAGTATGATACACCATATTAACAAATTGAAGGAGAAAAACCATATGATCATCTCAATAGTTGCAGAAAAAGCTTTTGACAAAAATCAACACTCATTTATGATAAAAACTCTCCAGAAAGTGGGCATAGTGGGAACCTACGTCAACATAATAAAGGCCATATACGACAAACCCACAGCAAACATCATTCTGAATAGTGAAAAACTTAAAGCATTCCCTCTAAGATCAGGAATGAGAAAAGGATGTCCACTCTCACCACTATTATTCAACATAGTTTTGGAAGTCCTAGCCATCGCAATCAGAGAAGAAAAAGAAATAAAAGGAATACAAATTGGAAAAGAAGAAGTAAAACTGTCACTGTTTGCAGATGACATGATACTCTACATAGAGAATCCTAAAAATACCACCAGAAAACTCCTAGAGATAATCAATGAATTTGGTAAAGTTGCAGGATACAAAATTAATGCACAGAAGTCTCTTGCATTCCTATACACTAATGATGAAAAATCTGAAAGAGAAATTATGCAAACACTCCCATTTACCATTGTGACAGAAAGAATAAAATACCTAGGAATAAACCTACCTAGGGAGACAAAAGACCTGTATGCAGAAAACTTTAAGACACTGATGAAAGAAATTTAAGATGATACCAACAGATGGAGGAATATACCATGTTCTTGGATTGGAAGAATCAATATTGTGAAAATGACTATACTACCCAAAGCAATCTACAGATTGAAATCAATCCTTATCAAATTACTAATGGCATTTTTAAAATTTTTTTGGCGGTACGTGGGCCTCTCCCCGCTGTGGCCTCTCCCATTGTGGAGCACAGGCTCCGGATGCGCAGGACCAGCGGCCATGGCCCACGGGCCCAGCTGCTCTGTGGAATGTGGGATCCTCCTGGACTGGGGCACGAACCTGCGTCCCCTGCATTGGCAGGCAGACCCTCAACCACTGTGCCACCAGGGAAGCCCTCAATGGCATTTTTTACGGAAGTAGAACAAATCATCTTAAAATCTGTATGGAGACACAGAAGACCATGAATAGCCAAAGCAGTCTTGAAGGAAAAAAAATGGAGCTGGAGGAATCAGACTCCCTGACTTCAGACTATACTACAAAGCTAGAGTAATCAAGATAATATGGTACTGGCACAAAAACAGAAACATAGATTAATGGAACAAGATAGAAAGTCCAGAGATAAACCCACGCACCTATGGTCAACTAATCTATTACAAAAGAAGCAAAGATATACAATGGAGAAAAGATAGTCTCTTCAATAAGTGGTGCTGGGAAAACTGGACAGCTACCTGTAAAAGAATGAAATTATAACATTCCCTAACACCATACACAAAAATAAGCTCAAAATGGATTAGAGACCTAAATGTAAGACTGGATACTATAAAACTCTTAGAGGAGAACATAGGCAGAACACTCTGACATAAATCACAGCAAGATCTTTTTTGATCCACCTCCTAGAGTAATGGAAATAAAAACAAAAATAAACAATGGGACCAAATGAAATTTCAAAGCTTTTGCACAGCAATAGAAACCATAAACAAGATGAAAAGACAACCCTCAGAATGGGAAAAAATATTTGCAAACAAATCAATGGACAAAGGATTAATCTCCAAAATATATAAACAGCTCATGGAGTTCAGTATTACAGAAACAAACAACCCAATCCAAAAATGGGCAGAAGACCTAAATAGACATTTCTCCAAAGAAGACATACAGATGGCCAACAAGCACATGAAAAGTTGCTCATCGTCACTAATTATTAGAGAAATGCAAATCAAAACTACAATGAGGGCTTCCCTGGTGGCGCAGTGGTTGAGAGTCCGCCTGCCGATGCAGGGGATACGGGTTCGTGCCCCTGTCTGGGAAGATCCCACATGCCGTGGAGCGGCTGGGCCCATGAGCCATGGCCGTTGAGCCTGCTCGTCCGGAGCCTGTGCTCCACAATGGGAGAGGCCACAACAGTGAGAGGACCACATACCGCAAAAAAAAAAAAAAAAAAAAAAAAAAAACTACAATGAGGTATCACCTCATGCCAGTTAGAATGGGCATCATCAGAAAATATAGAAACAACAAATCCTGGAGAGCGTGTAGAGAAAAGGGAACCCTCTTGCACTGTGGTGGGAATGTAAATTGATAGAGCCACTATGGAGAACAGTATGGTGATTCCTTAAAAAACTAAAAATAGAACTACCATATGATCCAGCAATCCCACTACTGGGCATATACCCAGAGAAAACCATAATTCAAAAAGACACATGCACCCCAATGCTCACTGTAGCACTATTTACAATAGCCTGGTCATGAAAACAACCTAAATGCCCATCAACAGACAAATGGATAAAGAAGAAGTGGTACATATATACAATGGAATATTACTCAGCCATAAAAAGGAACGAAATTGAGTCATTTGTTGAGACGTGGATGGATCTAAAGACAGTCATACAGAATGAAGTAAGTCAGACAGAGAAAAACAAATATTGTATATTAACACCTGTATGTGGAACCTAGAAAAATGGTACAGATGGAACCGGTTTGCAGGGAAGAAGTTGAGACAGAGATGTAGAGAACAAATGTATGGACACCAAGGGGGGAAAGTCGTGGTGGAGTGGGGATGATGGTGTGCTGCATTGGGCGATTGGGATTGACATGTATACGCTGATGTGTATAAAATTGATGACTAATAAGAACTTGCAGTATAAAAAAACAAACAACAAACACCAACTAATACTAAATTTTCTTTGGGTTATTTGTATGGAAATATGTTAATATAAATGTTTCAGACATTACATGAATTTTCTAAAAATCTTATATGTTCTGGTATAATGTTATAAGTCATAATTCTAGTTATTATTTTAAAATGTATATTTCAGAAATTACTAAATTTCCTTGTCAATTGCATTATTATGAACTTTCGTCAAATCTTTAACCATGGTCATTTTTAAGTCTTTTGTCATTTACAGACAGTTCTGGGTGTACTCTGATGCTTTTGCAAAAATGCAAGGAATTCATGGAAAAGACTCTGACAAGTCCAGGTTTCTGGTAACTGACTATACTGCTGAACTGAATGAATAAGCATTTTCAGAACTCTAATGGAAAACTGATGAATTCATAAAAGTGCTAACAAAAGATCAAGATTAAAAAAAATTAAATACATGGGACTTAGTGAACTGATGAGGATGATTATAATTTTTGTGACTTTCTGTTTGAATTTAAAAAATCACACAAGGACTTAGAGACAAAAAAATATACTAATCAATTTTCACTGCAAAGCAAAGGAGCTGTTACAGTGGAGGATTACTGGACTGAATGTCAATATTATGACAGAGTATGAGTGTGTTTCATGTTTGGTAATTGCAATCTTTGTTGCTTTTGTTGTGGTCATCCACTTACAATGCTTGGTGTCAGTTTTTTTATCTCTTGTAAAAATAAAATACAGTGTGTGTGTGTGTGTGTGTGAAAAAAAAAAGATACATATACACCAATGTTCATTCCAGCACTATTTACAATAGCCATGACATGGAAGCAACCTAAATGTCCATCAACAGATGAATGGATAAAGAAGATGTGGTACATATATACAATGGAATATTACTCAGCCATTAAAAGGAGTGAAATTGGGTCATTTGTAGTGATGTGGATGAACTTAGAGAGTGTCTTACAGAGAGAAGTAAGTCTGAAAGAGAAAAACACATATTATATATTAACACATATATATGGAATCTAGAAAAATGTTACTGAAGAACCCATTTTCAGGGCAGGAAAAGAGATACAGACACAGAGAATGAACTTGTGGACACAGTGTGGGGAAGGAGAGGGTGGGACGAATTGAGAGAATAGCATTAACATATACACACTACCATGCATAAAATAGATAACTAGTGGGAAGCTGCTGTACAGCACAGGGAGCTCAGCTCGGTGCTCTGTGATGACCTAGAGGGGTGGGATGTGGGGGGAGCTGGGAGGGAGGCTCAAGAGGGAAGGGATATATGTATACATATAGCTGATTCACTTTGCTCTACAGAAGAAACTAACATAACATTGTAAAGCAATTATACTCCAAGAAAAAAAATAGTCTTTATTTTGCAAGAAAAAAGAAATATTTCTTTTTCAAAACCCTGGAGGTCAGGAGCATGGAGACTCTCTGCCTCAAAGTCCTCAATTGTAAAATGGAGATATCTGCTCTACTTAAAGGACAGAAAGCAATTACTAACTCATTCAACAAATACATATTGATCATTCACTCTGCACCAGGTGCTGTCCTGGCTGCATACAGCAGTGAACCAGCAGGGCACATGGAAAAACTCCCTGCCCTCCTGGAGTTTACATTCTAGTGGGGGGAAGGCAGAAAACAGATAAGACAAATAAGTAAATATTTAGTGTGTTAGATGATGGTAAATGCCCAGGAGCAGGAGCAGAGGGTGATGGTGAAGTTTAGACCAGGTGTCCAGGAAAGTCTCTCTGAGAAGGACCACTTAAGTGGAATTGAAGGAACTGAGGGGAGGCAGGTGGTAAGTTTGTGGGTATCTAGGGCAAGAGCTTTCCTGGCAATGTGATGACTGGGAAAACTGTCAGAAAATTTAAAACACTGTGTGTGTGCAGGAGAGGGAAAATTAATCTGATGTCTTAGATATTTTGTGGTCTTTTTCCTTGTTTTCTCTAGATTTTGTCAAAAGATTAAGAATATTATCTAAAGTCAGAGCCATTTGATGGGACCCAAGAAATCAAAAGGCCAACCTCAAATGACCCCCAGAGAGGCCACACCTGGCACAGGTTCCATAGCAGGAAGTGGCAGGTGTTTCTCTGTGTCTCCCATGGTCCACATTCATCCCTGGCATTTGCCTACCTGAGAAGCTGTTCATTTGAGACTTGCTTAGAACCCACAAATGGGTTAAGCCAAGTCCATGTTGTGATTAGCTTCCCTAAGACATTTCTCAAATGCCAAACTGTTAGCTGAGCATCTGTCCCTCTTCAGCTCTGGTTTCCATCCTCTTGGTTGCAAGCACAGTGCGTTGTTCCTTCACCTCTCTCCCATCTGTGATGTGTTCCATTCAAGGACACCTACTGATACCACATGTACACTCAGAGCTGTGGCAGTAGACAAAGAAACACTTGGTCCTGTAAGAGGGGGACACACAAACAGAGCCCATCTCAGTCGGGCTGGGTCTGAGAGGTGATCTGACCTACTGCTCTAACCTTCCCTCCTCGTGGTGTGTGTGAAATGCAGGCTATGGGCGATGCACAAAGTCAAAGGAGCTGGTTTCAGTCAAAATAGCTCTTGGCCCCATGTGGTACCAGTGTAAACAACTGGTTGTTTTGGTGTAACATAGACAAAGCAGCTCTTTGATGGACTGGTTTTTCACTTTTCACCCAGCTCAAGTTGGCATGAGTCTAGGGTGCTGCCTGCCAAGTATGTGGGCAGGTTGCAGCCTCATACGCGTTGCTGTTGCAGTGCTGGCGGCAACCCTATTTTCCCACTGTCTTCTCAGGTGCTTGGTCGGGAGTTGTGGGCAACAGAAGGGAGCTAAGTTTGGGAAGATAATAACTAGGATAGGGCTGAGTGTGTCAGTTCCCTAACCTGAAAATGTTTCAGATGTTTCCGAAGTTTACCCTCTTGTCCACAGTAGGATTTACCGGGGCTTTGACATTCACCCCAGCCTGTGACTGTGTGTGACTGATCAGGCTACAACAAAGGCTTTCTTGGAATCTAAGGTTAAGAAAGATGAAGGGCCAGTGCCGCCTGTCTGTCTGCAATGGGCATATTACATAATAATAGCTCTCTCTGATCTTTCTTTTGCCTGTTCTTGGTTTCTCCACTTCTTCCTTTCAGCTTTGTAATGTGACCCCCAGCCGCTGGCTTATCTTTGCTGCCTCCCCTGACCTTCCAACTCTCCTCTGTCAGATCCACACAGAGAACAGAGACCACTCCTGCTTTGAAGCCTTGAGGATCATGCCACTTCCCTTAACACCCTCTGTTTACTGGATTCATTGTTTAGTGATGCTGTAGCCAGGTGAGGACCATTTAACTTGCCTTCATTTCCTCCCTCTCCCAATTTAGTCTCAGGTGACTTAGGCAGGTCACATGCCCTGGTAAGCCCTGGAGGTCCCATCTCGGAGTGGGGAAAGGGCCTAGATTCGAAATTTTGGTCTGGAGTTTTTCCACTCCTCCATAAATTCAGGAGATGAAAAACAAGACTGTAGACTTTCTTAGACAGCTTTATGCTTTAAGCATCTTCTAGAGGAAGATAACAAAGACTGACCCCTGTGCTATCAGTCCCAGACCAGAAGAGACAGCATTTTCCATCTTTGGGGAAGATTCCAGGGTTACCACAGTCTGGTGGACCCCAGGTTTGGCCAGTGGGTGGCCACCTGAGGAGCTCTGGTGTGTATGTCCCAGCTCAACACTTCTGGGTCTAAGGAGCCCTAAGCCACCAGCTCAGCAGGCGTGTAATGAGGGTAATTTCCTAGTATCCCAAGCTTGGAAATAGATCATTACCATCACAAATTGATAGATTACTTCATAAAGAGATTCCCTGCCTGCTTCCTTTGCTCCTTCTAAGAAGGAAAACTCTGCCTTGAAGAAAAAAAAAAAAAAAATTCCCTCTATGTAGCTTTTCTGAAAGACACTAACTGCAACAAGCAGGAACTCCCTGTCAGGGTCCCCAACTGCCTGGGCCCCTCAGAGGCAGGAATGGAGATACACACATAATTTCAACATTTAAAAAGGCAATTATAAAAATGCACAGGCTAATGGCAACAACAGCAGCAGCATCCTTTACTTTTAGTTGTAATTCATGAACTTAGTATGTTAACTTAGGGGGAAATAAGGTCAGTGTCCTGAAAAAATAATTGCCTACAATCACATAAATGAGATTTTCTTTTGGTGGAAAAGTATGTGAAAAATTGAGATGTGCAGGCAGAAAACAACAAGAGGAGACATTAGAGGTGAAAAGGCAAGACGGCATGGCAGCCGCTCGGGGTTTGCCCCATGGGAATCTCCATTATTTGTCAGCCTCTCAAGCCCTCTCATGGCCCTCCTATTGCAGAGCCCAGCACAGCCCCATGGGACTAACAGACCTCAAGGACTTTTCCTGGTAATGCAAACAAGAGATGAGATGGGTTTGAGTTCTGCAATCTTTCCTTCCTGCCTGTCCCCTAAGAAAGATGCTCTTGAGCAATGAGGTGCTCAGGAGTGAGGGCTGGGTGGAGAGGAAGGATAAGATAACACAAGCAGGGTAATGGATGATGGGAGGGCTGAGGATAATAATAGTGGTAATTATTTATATTGATATTATAATACTCATGACCACCTGTGGAGTACTTTATGGCCTTCAGAGTTTATTCAAATTCCACTATTCAAAGCCCACTATGATGTCATGAGCAAGCATGATTACCCCCATTTTGCAGATGAATAAATTGGTTACTCAATTAGTAAATTGCTGAGCCAGAGCTTGAACCCAGATCTCCTTATTACTCACTAACCTCGTGCCTTTTCAAAGCAGCAAGCTGTGGGGCTGTTGTACCCTTAGTAGGTGAAGGGTCTATATATCCCACCCACTCCCAATTATCCAAGACTCTTTCTGGGCTCCTAGACATACCATGTCTCATGGCTAAAAATAACCTCTCACATGAAAATTAAACCACCCTGCACTAACAATAAAAGAAAAAAATTGATATCATCAAAATTAAACCATTCTCCTCATCAAAAGAAATGGTAAAGAAAATTAATATATAGTCCATAGACTGGTAAAAAATATATACAGCACATATCTTACAAATCCAGAATATATAAAGAAATCCTACAAATCAAGAATAAAAAGGCAAGTAATTCAATTTATAAAATGGGCAGAAGATTTGAAAAGATACTTCACCAAAAGAGATATAAAAATGGCCAAAATGCATGTGAGAAAGCACTCATCCTCATTAGTCATAAGAAAATGCTAATGAAAACTACAACGAGGTTAACACTACAGACCCACTAGAATGGATAAAATTTAAATGACTGACAGCACTAAAGGATGTAGAGCAACTGAACGCACATACATTACTGGGTCAGGTATAAATGGCTCATTCACTTTGAAACTGTTAGCCAATTTCTCATAAGGTTAAAATACATTCACTGTTTTTCACTACCTAACAGGAGTTGCAACTTTCATTGCAGCTTTTATTCATAATAGCCAAAAACTTTAAACAACACATTGATGGGAGAATGGATAATATATATGACCTACTCATGAAATGGAATGCTATTCATCATTAAAAAGGAATAACCTACTGATATGTACAACAATATGATAAAATTTCAAACACATTATGTTGAACAAAAGAGGACACACACAAATATGCCTATTCTGTGATTCCAGTTATATGGAGTCCAAGAACAGAAAATACGAGCTGATAGTGATAGAAGTCAGAAGTGGGCAGGAGGGTGGTGGAGTTGATTGCAAAGTGGCACAAAGGAAATTTGGGAGCTAATGGAAATGTTCTATCTCTTACTTTGAGTAGTGGTTACACAGGTGTCTAAAACTATCAAAACTCTTCTAATTGAATTCTTAAGACCTATGTATTTTATTGTACCTTAATTTGATCTCAATAACTTTTTTTTAATGGACCTCATTGGGTTAGCTACAGAGTTACGGCCTTGCTTTTTGGAGGCCGCTTTCTTTCCCTGACTGAAACGTGAGATCTGCGTAATGAACTCCCCAAGTAGCCTGGCCCTGAGAGGTAAAGACAAAGGAAAGTTTCAGCAAAACAACTTCAACCATTCTGCATAGTGGTGCTGAGAAGGCTGTGTCTCTCACCCACACCCCAGGAGTATACTGACCCCTTATTTATTATCTTCATCTGTTAAAACTCAAAGGGGGAATACCAGAGGTGCCTGCCAGTCATCTCCCTCTGTTGTCCAAAAAGGAATAAAGCACAACTCTCTGCAGACTGCAGCTTGTTTAACAGGCCCAGGGTCACCATCATGCTGGGCAGGGAGGTGCCTCATTGTTGGCACAGAAGTCAGCTCCAATGACAGACTCACACCTAATTTTAGGATTCACTTGACCTCACACAGAGCTTGAATTTAAAACTCTGGAAAGGGGTGATAAAGACAGGGCCTCAGGCCATACCTATATTCTTCTAGACCTAGGATGCCTGGATTCCCCATGGAGGCATAGTCTGATGCTGTCTAAACAACCCCTAGGGTCAAAGAGTTCCCATCCCAGGGAGATCAAGGTATCAGGGGGTTTGGAAACCAGTCATATGAGGGACAGTTACAAACATCATCACTTGCCTTTACTGAGGCGAGAGTGTGGAAGACATCACAACCTTTCGAATATTTGAAGGGCTATCTAAAGGAAGAACAAATAGGCTTTATTTATTCCAAACTGCAAAACTTCAACCAATGTATAGATGTCACAAGAGGCTGGATTTTAATGCAACATGAAAAGGACCTTTGCAACAGCCAAAGCTGCTTAGCATTCTATTCACATGGCCATTCATTCAGCCTGTGTTGTGCACACACCAGGATAGATGCAGACTTGGTCCTGAAGAATGTTCACTGCAGGACAGAGACAAGATGTGACTAATAACTCATTCACAAGGCAGCCAGAGATGAGTGCAGGTGAGAGGGCCACTCAGGAGAGGGAAGGATTACTTCCAGCCTCAGCTGGGTCCTCTGTGATTCTCACCATTCTACTCCTCCTCTTTCATTCATTCAATAAATAGTCATTGAGCCCTACTATGTATCAGACACTGTTCTAACTTCTGGGGATATAAAGTGAATAAGAACAACCTGTTGTCTGCATGGAGTTTATATTCCACTGAGGAAAGAGCCAAAATTCAGACAGATACTGTAGTAGGTCAGTTGGTGGCTGGTACTATAGAGAAAGAGGGTTGCTCTGGATCTTTATCACTCTCTTCAAGCAATCAAACAGCCCCTCTTCTCTTGTTTCTGACTGCAATGACCGCCTACCTCACTGAGAAAATTGTGGCCTCAGACCCCTCCCTGCACATCCCAACCTCTATTACCTCTCCCCACCTTAACCAATTACTTTCTGATTCAGAGGAAAGGAATATTCTTTCTCTAAGACTGACCTCTCCATTTAATGCTCTCCCCCACCTCAGGGCCCTTGCTCCATCAGTTATGCCAATGCTCATGCTCTCTACCTTTTCTCTCCTCATTCATTAGCTTGTCCTTAACTCACAGACTTGTTCATTTTTCAGAGTCCTAAAGCAACATTCCTTGGTGACCCCCAAATGGCAAGTAGGTATTAGTCAAGAGCTATTTGGATAAATTGGTAGCAGCTTCTTGAGCACAGTGGCAAGAGGAGTTCCCAGGATCGTGTGTGGATGCACAAAAACAATATACCTGAAGGGTAGTATGTGTGCCCATGGTTACAGGAAGAACCAGGTGTCCTGGGGCTCTTGATGAATACTGCAGATCCTGTCCCACCCTGACTCTCTCTCAACCTTTGTTGCCAAACTTCTCAAAGGCTCATGTTATGCTTCTTGCCTTCACTGCTTCTCCTCTCTTTTTTTACCTCACCTGCCCCACCAAGCTTCTGTCTACTGACCTACTCCTGCAAAGATCACACAGTGAAAACCTTACTGCGGTACAATGTTTCCCTCTCGTGTTTGATAACTTGGCAACATTAAATGTGAATGTTCCCAAGGTTATGTCTTCAGCCTTCTGTTAAACTTTCTGTCACTTCTTGGACAATCTCATCCATCCCATAGATTCAAATGTAACTTGTATTCTGGTAGCTTCTCCATTTGATCTCCTGCCCAGAACGCTCTCCTGAGCCACTGCTCACCTCTACTTGGATCTATTGCTAAGCCTCTCAAACTCTTGGTGTCCAAAATAGGACTCATTATCCTCTCTCTAAATGTCTCTTTCTCCTGAACACCATTTTATAGTTTGTAGGATTGCTGATCTTGCAAGCACCAAAGCCAGATAGTTGAAGTGATATTTGAGTCTTCATCTCCCTTCCCTTCTACATCAAATCCATCACAAACCCCCTTCTGCCAAGTCTACCTCAGCAATATCTCTTGAATCCATTACCTCCTCTTCTCTCATTGCCACTTCCTTAATTCCAGCCCTCATCTCTCTCTCCTACTATTAAAATGACTTCCTATTTGTCCGCCTTTCTCTTCTTTATGTTAACTCTCATTTCAGTCCAGTTCCTCCTCCTCCTGCCACTAGAATTCTTTCCTTAGAAGACAAACCTCAGCATGCTATTCCCTTAGTTAAAAATCTTCTGGAAACTGCAAATGTCTTATGAAAGCAGAATGGAACACTACTCAACAATGAAAAGAAATGAACTTCTTAAAAATTATTAAACATTATAATCTATTTACAGTTATTACAAAATATTGGCCATATTCTAAATATTAGGTATATTCTATTGTACAACACATCCTTACAGCCTATCTTACACCCAATAGTTTGTACCTCCCACTCCCCCATCTCTATATCACCCCTCACCTCCCACTGCTAACCACTACTTTGTTCTCTGTATCTGTGAGTCTGCTTCTTTTTTGTTATATTCACTAGTTTGTTTTAATTTTTAGATTCCACATATAAATGATATCATACAGTATTTGCCTTTCTCTGTCTGACTTATTTCACTTAGCATCATGCCCTCCAAGTCCATACTTGTTGCTGCATATGGCACTATTTCATATGTGTATACACGTATGTGTGTGTGTGTGTATACCACAACTTCTTTATCCATTCATCTGTGATGGACACAAGTTGCTTCCATGTCTTGGCAATTTCTGTGAACACTGGGTGTGTGTGTCTTTTTGAATTATTGTTTCTGTTTTTGTTTTGGATATACACCCTGGAGTGGAATAGCTGGATCATATGGTAGTTCTATTTTTAGTTTTTTGAGGAACCACCATACTGTTTTCCCCGGTGGCTGTACCAATATACATTCCCACCAACAGTGTACAGGGTTCCCTTTTCTCCACATCCTCACCAACAAACGTTGTTTTTGTTCTTTTTTTTTTTTTTTGCGGTACACGGGCCTTTCACTGTTGTGGCCTCTCCCGTTGCGGATCATAGGCTCCGGACGCGCAGGCGCAGCAGCCATGGCTCACGGGCCCAGCCGCTCCGCGGCATGCGGGATCTTCCCAGACCAGGGCACGAACCCGTGTCCCCTGCATCGTCCAGCGGACTCTCAACCACTGCCCCACCAGGGAAGCCCTTATTTTTGTTCTTTTTGATGATAGTGTTTCTGACAGGTGTGAGGTGATATCTCATTGTGGTATTGATTTGCATTTCCCTGATGATTAGCGATGTTGAGCATGTTTTTGTGTGCTTGTTGGCCATCTGCATTTCCTCTTTGGAAAAATGTCTATTCAAGTCTTCTGCCCATTTTTTAATTGAGTTTTTTTTTTTTTTGTATTGAGTTGTATGAGCTGTTTATACATGTTGGATATTAATCCTTTATTGGTCATATCATTTACAAATATTTTCTCAAATTCAGTAGGTTGTCTTTTCATTTCTTCAGTGGTTTCCTTTGCTGTGCAAAAGCTTTTAATTTAAGCTTTTTTAAAATTTAATTAGGTCCCATTTGTTTATCTTTGCTTTTACTTCCTTTACTTTAGGAGACTGATCCAAAAAAGTATTGCTGTAATTTATGTCAAAGTGTGTTCTGCCTATGCTTTCCTCTAGGAGTTTTATAGTTTCTGGCCTTACATTTAGATCTTTAATCTATTTTGAGTTTATTTTTGTATATGGTATTATAGAGTGTTCTAATTTCATTCTTTTACATGTAGTTGTCCAGTTTTCCCAGCACCACTTACTGAAGAGACTGTCTTTTCTCCATTGTATAGTCTTGCCTACTTTGTCATGGATTAATTGACCAAATTATTATTGACCAATAAATTATTAATTAATAATTAATTAATTATTTCTGGGCTCTCCTATTCTATTGATCTGTGTCTATTTTTGTGCCACTATCATATTGTTTTGATTACTATAGTATTGTAGGATAGTCTGAAGTCAGGGAACATGATTCCCCCAGCTGTGTTTTTCTTTCTCAAGATTATTTTGGCTATACAAGATCTTTTGTGTTTCCATACAAATGTTTAAATTATTTGTTCCAGTTCTGTGAAAAATGCTCTTCATATTGTGATAGGGACTGCATTGAGTCTGTAGATTGCCTTGAGTAGTATGGTCATTTTAACAATATTGATTCTTCCAATCCAAGAACATGGTATATCTTTTCATCTGTTTGTGTCGTCTTCAATTTCTTTCATCAGTGTCTTATAGTTTTCAGAGTACAGGTCTTTTGCCTCCTTAGGTAGGTTCATTCCTAGGTATTGTAGTTTTTTGATGCAATGGTAAATGGGGTTGTTTCCTCAATTTCTCTTTCTAATACTTCACTGTTAGTATAAAGAAATGCAACAGATTTCTGTATATTAATTTTGTATCCTATAACTTTACTGAATTTGTTAACGAGCTCTAGTAGTTTTCTGGTGTTGTCTTTAGGATTTTTCTATGTATAGTATCACATCACCTGCAAAACAGTGACAGTTTACTTCTTCCTTTCCAATTTGGATTACTTTTATTTCTATTTTTTTTTTAATTGCTGTGGCTAGGACTTCCAAAACTGTGTTGAATAAAAGTGGTGAGAGTGGACATCCTTTTCTTGTTCCTGATCTTAGAGGAAATGTTTTCAGCTTTTCACTGTTGAGTATGATGTTAGCTGAGAAATGGACTCTTGATACACACCACAACTTGTTTGAAACTCAAGGAGATTATGCTGAATGAAAAAAAGCCAATCTCAAAAGGCATGAGATAGCATGATTCCATTTATTTAACAATCATGAAATAACTCTCTATTTAAAGAGATGAAGAACAGATTGGTGGTTGCCAAGTATTGGGAATGAGTCAAGGGAGTCTTGTGGTGATAGCACAATTATCTTGATTGTGATGGTAGTTACTCAAGGCTACACATGATAAAATTTCTGAGAGCTACACAAACACACACACAGATTAGTGCATATAAACTGATGAAATCTGAATAAGCTCTATGAATTGTGCCAATGTCAATTTCTTGGTATAATTTTTGATATTGTACTGTGGTTTAATATCTTATATGACCATAGTTGTATAGAAGGAGGCTGGGGGAATTGTACATGGGACTTCCCTGTACCTTTCTTTGTTAACCTCCTGGGAACCTGTAGTTATTTCAAAATCAAAAGTTAAAAAATAAATAGCTAAACAATTACTTCACCACAAGATAAAATTTCAATGCCTCCCCATTTTTTACAGGAAAAAATATAAACTCCTTTGTTCAACATCCAAGGGCCTTAACAATGAGGCTTATATCCAGCTGCTCCTCCTTTTAGACCTTTTATTCATTCCATAACTGTTGGGAACTCACAATGGGCTGGAACACTGGAAATGCAGTGGTGATCTAGATAAAGTCCCCTAGCCTCAGAAACAAAATCTTTGGGAAAATAGCCAAGTAGGCAATCAATTCTAATGAAATGGGCCAAGTGCCACAACTGGGAAGTACAGAAGGCTGTGTAACCACTCCCTCATCATTACTTTTCACTTGTGCTAGTCCCTTTGCCCAAAATGCCCTTCCCTGCACCAGTGAACTCCTCTTATCAACTCTTCTATGAAACCTTCCCTTCTGTTCACTCAACAAATGTTTACTGAGTGCCAACTCTTCACCAGGCCTTGTTCTAGGTCTTGGGGCTACACTGTGGACAACATGGCACAGCCTTTGTCCTCTTACAGCTGATATTAGTGGGAGAGATAGATGATAACTAGCCAAAAAAGGAAAAATGGCAGCAATAAACTGGAAGAGAGTAATTGAAGAGCTGATTTAGGCTGGATGGGTCAGAGAAGTTCTCATCAACCAGGTATTTAAACTGATACCTAAATAACAGGAAAGAGCAGGAAGAGTTATTGTAGGTAAAGGAAAGGGGGGAAATTGATACCAAGTCTTAAGAAGGGAAATATTTGGCCAGCTTAAGGAACGGAAAGGTTAGTGTCATGGAGCAAAGTGAGAGGGGAAGATAATGGGGTGAGAAGGTCAGAAAGGTAGGCAGGGTCCTGTTTCAAAAGATTAAGTCAGAGTGATGAGTTTGGATTTTATTCCAAGCACAATAGCAAAGCTCTGGAGGATTTTAAGTAGAGGAAAATCATATCTGATGAACATTTAAATGATCATTCTGACTGTTAGGTGCAGAAGGAATTGTAAGGTTGGGAGTGAGCAAGCAAAGAATCAGACAAGTCAGGAGGCAATAGATGATGGGCTCCTTGGTGGCCCTGCATGTCCTTGATCACTTTGCTGATGTCTCATTTGTAACTTGGTTTATGTACCTGCCTTCCTAAATACATGGTAGCTGATGAAGGAGACAGACCATATGTTATTCCTTTTTGTCTCCCTCATGCCTACTTAGCTCAATAGTTTCTTAAGTAAAATGGAATTGAATAGCTATGTCCAGCTAGAGGAGAAAGGGAAGCGTATCCAGGAAAATTCTAGAAACAAATGGCATTAATAGATCATGAAGAATGGGTAAATTTGGACACGTAGTAATGGGAGGAAATAGATGAAAGGAACAGCATGTTGAAAGACGCAAAGGTGGGAAAACAATCAGTGAGTGTTGGGGAATGGCAGGATATGGTGATGTAGCAATCTACCTGGGGAATGGCTGGTGAATAGAAACAGGAGAAAATATGTTGGATAGATTAGAAAGATGGGTTCAGGTAAAATTATGGTGTTTCTTGAGGCTTGAACCAAGGAATTGGTCTTAAATTTTGAGGACAAAGGGGGACCTATTTAATGGAGGGATAGAAGATGGGGAAAGTGCTTTGGAGAATAGAAAAAAATTTTCAAGGTAAAAGGTTATAAGCGTTGTTACCTTGACCAGCCTTTGTTCTCCATCTGAAGCAATGAGTTATCTCTGAATGCCCCCACACCATAGTTTCAGGATTTTTGTCAGTATAAGATTTTGTAAGGTCATCACAGTTTATGCATTCCCTGAAAGCACAGGTAGGTTAGATGTTTCTGTAACTGAGCAGGACCCTATGGAGCCTTCCTGAGACGGACCCCTTCCCCCATTCTCCTTTAGCTCCTCTCTGATGTACCTAGATAAGAGTATCTGATGCACATTTCCTGAATTGTTTTATAGGTGCTAAAGCCCCCACCAAATGGAAGACTAACTACTTGATGACCACGAGCACATAGTCCCCAGACCTACTTGTGCCTAAGGATTGATAACATTAACCCCAGTGACACCACCCTGTTACCTTACCATCAACCAATCAGAGAATTGTGTACAAGCTGATCACATTTACTGGGACTCTCCTCCCTCACCTGGCCTTTAAAAATGCTTTCCTGAAACCCATTGGGGAGTTGGGGTATTTGGGGCACAAGCTGCCTTGGACTCCTTGCTTGGTGTCCTGTAAATAAAAGCTGCATTTTTCTTCACCACGACCCAATGTCAGTAGATTGACTTTAGGGCGAGTGGACCCATGTTTGATTTGGTAACATTTCCAGAGAGGCATGAGCCATTATATTCCATTGGTTTCTAGACAGAAACCTGAGTAAAACTGAAGAGGGTTAAGAAAGATGTAACCTACAAAAGGTGAGCCCAGGGGCTGGGAAGCCCTTAAAGCAAGGCAGGGATGCAAGTCAAGCCTGCTCACTCCATGTCTAGGGATTTTTTTATTTTTCCACTTGCATTTACTTCCAAGAGCACAAATGTGTTTTCTTCTCTTGGTTTCCATTTTGCCTGCTTCCCAGCTCATTCCACTGGATTGGGTTACCCGCTCAACTGCATTGGGTTGTTTTTCCCTGAATGCTTCCAGCTGTTTCACTCCCTACATTCTGCTTGTGTGCACTTTCTCATTCATGGGGTTCTTCTCACCCATTATGCTATTCCCAGGACCAGTTGTGAATACAACACTGATTTGGCTTCCTCCCTGCCCTCCCAGCCTATCATTTTCTACTCCTACCCATTTCTATTTATGTTTCACTAGCCTCAGTAGGAAGAAAGGAACTAAAATTTAATATTTATTCAACACATATTACAGATCAGGCAGGCACTGTGCTAAACAATTTACATATATACTATAATTCAATCCTCACAGCAAGTCTGTAAAATAGGCATTATTGTTTCCATTTACTAAATGAGGACACTGATGTTCAGGGATTTTGTGCAACTTGCCTGTGGCTGTAAAGCTCAAAGCCAGGATTTGACCCAGGTCAGTGGGACCCCAAAGTCACCTGCAGCATCTAGTACTTTAATAACTGTATTATTTTTTCTTTTTTTAAACTCACATAAATAGTTTCATATCAGGGCATATCTTTTTACAACTTGCTTTTTTCATTCAATGTTATATATTTGAGATTTATCCCTTTTGATCAATCTTACCTACTTAAAATAACAATATTTCATTTTATGAATATACTACATTGATGGATGTTTAAGTCATTCCCAATATTTTGTTACTACAACATACATTCTAGTACTTAGGTCCATGTGCTTCTGAGAGACTTTATTTCAGGTGCACACCTAGAAATGAGATCTCTCAGTTATAGGTGTTAAAAAAAATATAAGGGTTCCAAAATGGAGTCAGTTTTGCTAAGTCCCACATCAGCAAACCAAGACAATATCTAACCTACTTACAGGTCTAGCCTCTCCCAGGAATGTGATGTTTAACTAGTCAGTCTGGAATTACCTGATCATCCCTAGTGAGGTTATCTGCTTGATAGGCCCCTACCTATCCCTGTAAGTGGGAACAATACTAATAATACCTATTTTACAGACTTGCTGTGAGGATTGAATTATATAGTATGTATGTAAATTGTTTAGCACAGCGCCTGATCTGTAATATGTGCTGAATAAATATTAAATTTTAATTCCTTCCTCCTGAGGGTAGTGAATCATAAATACATAGGCCCCTTCCCACAAAAGAAGTTGAACTTGCCTGAAACAATCCACTCTTTGTTAGAAATTTCTGTCTTCCACCACTTTCTGCCTATAAGAACCTTCCATTTTTATACAGTTCCTTGGCACTCCTTTCTATCTGCTAAGATGGGTTGCTGCCTGATTGATGAACCATTAAGTAAAGACAATTAGATCTTTAACTTTTCTTAGTTGAATTTTGTTTTTTAGGGTATGGATGTCTCCATTTTTAACTCTATTTGAATTGACTATGGTCTCTCTTCAAAGTGGTAGAATTGAGGCAGGAAAAAAGTGGACTTCAGGCCAGACAAATACAATAGCCTTCTGTTTGCATTTCCTGAGACAGGAGGTAGGTGGGCTCCAGGTTAGGCATTTACAATCAGCCTCCTGTTTGCCCTCCAAAATGGAAGTAACAACAGATGCAGGGTAAATAGGTTTTGTCTCTTGTGGACACCTTAAGATAGCAGGGCAAGAACAAAGAGGGGCAAAACCTTGAGTAAAGGATCAAGGGAATACCACTCCCCCCCCACCCCCGCCCTTCCCTGGGACAAGGGAGACACTACACATGCGCAGGAAGGCTCCTTGGGGGTCAAAAGTCAGGGGACAATGCCAGGCCATAATGAGTCTTGCTTCTCCCAGATGCCTTTGCATCACCAAGATCCATCTTGGCTGAAAGGTGTATGCACACCTAGGGGGAGAATCCTGCAACAAATTAGCCAGGGAGGACAAAATAAGATGACTGGCCAGAAGAAAAACAAGACCCAGAAGAACTGACCTATATACATGACTTTAACTGCCTCTTTACTCCGCTCCTCTTCATTGGGGAGGATGCCCACACCCTCTCCCTCCAGGTGTGCATCTTTACCTTGCTTCTGTCTTAACTAATCAAATTGTTTCTCTGTGTGCTCTCCCACTTGTTGTTGTGCTATGTCTCTAATAATAAACTTTGTACCTGTTTTTACAGTTTTTGCCTCTGTGAGAAATGCATTTTTCACTGGCGACAAGAGCCAGGGGGTCTGGTGACTAGGATTCCTGGTTTTCATCCAGGCTATGCAGGTTCAATTCCTTGGCAGGGAATTAAGATCTCACTTCACACCACCACTCACTGCTGCCTCTCTGAGATCAGTATCAGTTTATTCTCCCACGAGTTTCCCACATTCTCACATGACATTATCAAATTCAAAAGCAAATATGGCAAAATCTGGATGGTAGAAACATGGATGAGTTGTGTTATTTTATTTTCTGTACTCCTCCATACATTTGAAATATTCCATAATTAAAATTAAATCGTTATCATTGCCTAATTTTATCAGTGGCTTGGGTGAAGACTTAGAATTCTTATTGATGGCATCTACTAATACAAAATTTAGAGGAGAGATATGTGATTTTGTGATTTATAATAAATATGTATTTGGTTTTCTACTGTTCCTGGCACAGATATCCTAAAACCCTTGGAACTTCCTGTGATGAGAGCAATAAAGGTGTCTTGTTATGTTAACGAGGTGACATTCAGAAAGCACCTATGAATGGAGGCTGGTTGCCAGGGCAACCAACCTTTTGATTAGAGGGTTAGATCTTCCAGTCACAAGCCCAGACCTCTGGAGGGGAAGATGGCTGGAGGTTGGCCAATGATTTAATAAATCATGCCTTCATGATGAATCCACCATAAAAACTCTAAAAGGACTGGGTTCAGAGAGCTTGCAGGTTGGTGAGCACATGGAGGTGCTGGGAGAGAGCATGGCTGCTCCACACCCCTTCCTCATGCCTTGTCCTGGGCATCTCTTCTATGTGGCTGATCTTGAGTTATATCCTTTTGTAATAAACTTGTAATCTAGTAAGTAAAAAGTTGCTCTGAGTTCTGTGAGTCCCTCTAGAATATTAACTGAATCTGAGGAAGGGGTTGTTGGACCTCTGGTTTATAGCCCTTTGTCAGAGCATTGGTAACTTAAAGTGGGGTGGGGGACAGTCTTGAGACAGAACCCTTAACTTGCAGAATCTCATGCTGTCTCCTGGTAGATAGTGTCAGAATTGAGTTGAATTCTTGGACACTAGCAAGGTGTCTGAGAATTGCTTGTTGGTGTGGGGAAACTCCCACCTCCTACACAAACACACACACACACACACACACACACACTACACACACACACCTTTGAAATGATTATTGATTAATGGTTAAAAATCACTTTCATAAGTGCAGGAAAGAGAGATCTAGCTTAGTGACAGCATTGGTATTGTTAACACAAGTTCATGTCCCCTACGCACAGTGAGTCCAAACAAACTGAAACGTCAGGGTTTGGAGCAGAGAAAGGTTTATTGCAAGTCCATGCAAGGAGACGAGGTGGCTCATGCCCTGAAAAGCCTTGAGCTCTGAAAAGGGTTTAGTAAAGCATTTTTAAAAGCCAGGTGAGGAGATGGGGTCACAAGGTATGTGATCAGATCGTGCACAGTTCACTGAATGGCTGATGATGACAGAACAGGGTGGTGTAACAGGGTTTAACTTTATCAGTCCTTAGGCTCGAGGAGGCCTGGGGCTATGTGCTCATGGTCATCAAGTAGTTAACATCTTCCCTTTGGTGGGGGCAAGGGGGGTTCACATCAGCAAAATAACTAGGAAATTGGCATCAAATACTATTATCTAGGTACTTCAGAGAGGAGCTAATGCAGAGGATATGGGGAGGAAGGCCTGTCCCAGGAAGGCCCCATAGGGTCTTGCTCAGGTACAGTTCCCCCCTTTATTTTGATACTCCTCAATCTTGAGGAGAACAAGTTTTGAGTAAGAAAAGGAATAAAGCTTCAGTTAAGGAGGTTAATCATAAACTTGACAGAGGTGCCCACAGTCCAGAAGACACTGCTTTGAGAATAGCTGGTGGCATCTGAGTCTGACACAGCCAATCCATTTTTACTTCCAAATGCATTTCTCTCCTCAATGACCAAAGCAGAAGTCACCATGAGTGATTTTAATGCTTTTCTAGATATGAAAAGATGCAAGAATTGGGGGTCATAAAATCTTCTGAAAATATCTAACTCTCTGAAGGCCGGTTCTGCCAGTTTTTCCCAGAGCACAGAGTGCCTCATTCCTGATCTCCACCCTGAATTCCTTTCAGGGGGTGTTGTAGGTCAGCAGCTGCAGTGGAGAGGTAGATGGCAAGTGCCAATTCTCAGCCAGCAAGACCCCTTCAGGGTTCTAAATTTGACCATGGTTTAGGGGACATTTCATGACCATTTCATCCCATGGTACTAGGAATTCTCATTCCCAGGTCTAGCAAAGACTTCTTTTGTAGGCCACTCAAAGTGCTATCACTGGACTAGGCCTTAGTGCCAAAAGTCTCTGGACCACTTACCTTACTAGTCTCTTATGGTCCAGGAAAATATTCCCTCCTTTTCTACTTCCCATATTTAGTTACATTATTATAATCATTGATCTCATAAGGAACTATATATTATCATTTTACCAGAGGCTCAGTCACACATTTGTTAATGCAAGAAACAACAAAAAAGGCAATATAAGTTATAAGTTATTTCAAATATCTCCTGATTTCAGCCAGACTCAGGATGGGATGTGTTAATTTCTTCTTTCCTGCAGCCATTCATGGGTGGGCTGGGTCAGGATGTTCCCTGTGAGCTGAACAAAGGTATTCTAGTTTAACATTCAAGCATGGGGTCAGGATTCCCTGAGATGGGCCATTATGTATACTTTAAGCTACAGGCAACATCACTTTAGTGATTAACGTGTAGCAGAAGCTATAAAATACAAAGTTTAAAGTAAAAGAAACAGATCTAATATGGAGTCAGAATTGTTCTTCCCTATTACAATTCCTGACTGTCAATGTCCATTCCACAATCTTGTGGGGAAAGGGGTGATGACCACTCTTGGCTACTTCCTGCTGTACAGGGATGATGAAGGGTAATTGTTGAATGGATTGATCAGCCTTGGGCAGGGAATATCGAACCCCTTAGTCCTGTTGTTATCTAATTTGTCATACCTAAACTTAGGGGAAAAGATTTCCTTACATTTGGAAAAACACAGATTAAAAGCCATTAATATTTCAGGCAAAACCAAAAAATTGCAATCATATTCATCAATTTACTCAGTCCTATATAATTAATCCTTTTTACTGACAGATTTATGAAATCAGAGTTTCTATTAGACTTTTTTTTTATTTTGTTAAATTTCATTTTATTGAAGTATAGTTGATTTACAATGTTGTGTTAATTTCTACTGTACAGCAAAGTGATTTAGTTATACATATTTTTCATATTCTTTTCCATTGTGGTTTATCACAGGATATCGAATATAGTTCTCTGTGCTATACAGTAGGAACTTTTTGTTTATCCATTCTCTTTGATTTTTTAAATAAAACTTTATTGGACTATAATTGCTTCACAATACTGTGTTAGTTTCTGTTGCACAACAAAGCAAATCAGCCATATGCATACACATGTCCCCATATGCCCTCGCTCTTGAGCTTCCCTCCCATCCTCCCTATCCCACCCCTCTAGGTCATCACAAAGCACTGAGCTGATCTCCCTGTGCTATACTGCTGCTTCCCACCAGCCAACAATTTTACATTCAGTAGTGTATATATATTGGTGTTACTCTCACTTTGCCCCAGCTTCCCCTTCCCACCCCAAGTCCTCAAGTCCATTCTCTATGTCTACCTCTTTATTCCTGCCCTACAACTAGGTTCATCAGTACCATTTTCTTTGTTCGTAGATTCCATATATATGTGTTAGCATATGGTATTTGTTTTTCTTTCTGACTTACTTCACTCTGTATGACAGACTCTAGGTCCAACCACCTCACTACAAATAACTCAATTTCGTTTCTTTTTATGGCTAATATTCCATTGTATATATGTGCCACATCTTTATCCATTCATCTGTCAATGGACATTTAGGTTGGTTCCACGTCCTGGCTGTTGTAAATAGTGCTTCAATGAACATTGTGGTACGTGTCTCTTTGAATTATGGTTTTCTCAGGGTATAGGCCCAGTAGTGGGTTTGCTGGGTCATATGGTAGTTCTATTTTTAGTTTTCTAAGGAGCCTATATACCAACAATGAAAAATCAGAAAGAGAAATTAAGGAAACACTCCCATTTACCATTGCAACAAAAAGAATAAAATACCTAAGGATAAACTTGCCTAAGGAGGTGAAAGACTTGTACTCAGAAAACTATAAAACACTGATGAAAGAAATCAAAGATGACATAAACAGATGGAGAAATATTCCATGTTCTTGGATTGGAAGAATCAATATTGTGAAAATGACTATAGTACCCAAAGCAATCTACACATTCAATGCAATCCCTATCAAACTACCAATGGCATTCTTCACAGAATTAGAACAAAAAAATTTACAATTCATATGGAAACACAAAGGACCCCGAATAGCCAAAGCAATCTTGAGAAAGAAAAATGGAGTTGGAGGAATCAGGCTCCCTGACTTCAAACTATAACACAAAGCTACAGTAATCAAGAGAGTATGGTACTGGCACAAAAACAGAAATATAGAACAATGGTAGAGGATAGAATGCCCAGAGATAAAATCACGCACATATAGGCACCTAATTTACGACAAAGGAGGCAAGAACATACAAGGGAGAAAAGACAGCCTCTTCAATAAGTGGTGCTGGGAAAACTGGACCACTACATGTAAGAGAATGAAATTAGAACACTACCTAACACCATACACAAAAATAAACTCAAAATGGATTAAAGGCTTACATGTAAGAACAAACACTTAGAGCAAAACATAGGAAAAACACTCTGACATAAACCACAGCAAGATCTTTTATGACCCACCTCCTAGACTAACGGAAATAAAACAAAAAATTAACAAATGGGCCTTAATTAAACTTAAAAGCTTTTGCACAGCAAAGGAAACCATAAACAAGACAAAAAGACAACCCTCAGAATGGGAGAAAATATCTGCAAATGAAACAACAAAGGATTAATCTCCCAAATATACAGACAGCTCAGGGAGCTCAATATCAAAAAAACAAACAATCCAATTAAAAAATAGGCAGAAGACCTAAATAGACATTTCACCAAGGAAGACATACAGATGGCCAAGAGGCACATGAAAAGATGCTCAACATCACTGTTTACTAAGAAATGCAAATCAAAACTACAATGAGGTATGACCTCATGCTGGTCAGAATGACCATTATCAAAAAATCTAGAAACAATAAATGCTGGAAAGGGTGTGGTGAAAAGGGAACACTCCTGCACTGTTGGTGGGAATGTAAATTGATACAACCACTATGGAAAACAGTATGGAGTTTCCTTAATAGACTTTTAAAATTTCTTACCTAGTTTATGATTTAAAAGTTATGAGAAACCTGTTTTTGTCAAAATATCCTTTCTATGACTCTTGAGGACATGGCAGTTTTGCAAAACATCAGCTTAGCTGTCTGTGAATGATAAAGGTCTTAAAAAGGCAAGGTTATAGATCTGATTGCAATTCTTCTTGGCAAAGAAGCTTATCCAAGTTGTTACATTCAACATTTTAAGATAACTAAAATTATAACATTTTACCAGGATATACACAAATTTCAGAAACTTTATATAATTTCTAGAATGTCTACATTAATAATATTTATTCATACTGTATAATCTGAGGAGGCTGATCACTCATTTGACAATGCTTTCCATATAATTTAGCATACAAACCAATTCTAATCAGTTTAACATATTTTTTTTTTCCTGAGGTACCTCAGGGACCATCTGAAGCATCCCAAAGTTAGCTGAAGTCAAAATAACTTTAATTAGAATTTGATAGGAAGTTCATCAAAAGTATCAAAAGTTTTTTTAAAAAGGTTTGGTCAGATAGAATCATAGGTCACTGTGAATATTTAAAAACAAATACAGATCACTGAAAGGTAAGGAAGTTCACACAATCTGTCATCAAAAGCAGCACTCTAAGGAAACATGTTCTCTTAGCAGAGAGGAACAAAGTCTACTCCTGCACCAGCCTACTATTAATAACAAAATCCATTTACCCAATTAAGTTTAATCTAATCTCACCCTGATCATGCACAAAACTCCTTTTTATTCAAAACATATATCCCGCTTTCTTACTGTATAGTGAAATGTTTTATTACTTTTAGTAGCTTTAATTACATATTTAAATTAGACTCTCCAACTCTTAAAAACCTTAATTTCTAGTGAAAACCAAGAGGCAAGTAATAGTTACCAAAATCTGGAGAGACTATTTTAGATAATTTTCAGAATGTAATTATTCCTATAGAGTTTACCTAAAAGCTCTTATCTCATTTACATTTAATTCACTCATAAAAATGTCATCATACCAAGTTATTTTTCTTGCTGACAAATTTGCAACAGATATAACAAGATTTCATTTAAATTCTATTAAACGTAGGTGCAGTAAAAGTACTATACTTAATGTTCATAACTCTAAAGACAGGTCTATATTAATTAGATCAACAAACAAACTAACCCTTAACATCAGATATTAACTTATAGAGTATTTCCCCATTCACGTGAAACTGACACTCATTCTGGCCAGTTTTACATTCCTGAGTATTTATATAAGCACTTAATTTCTTTTAAGTCAATTAAGTAGACCTCTTTTATGAATTAATTTTGGTAATACCATACATCTACAACACACATAGACACATACAAACACACAGACAAACAGAGACCTTATAGTTCTCATTTTAAAATTTCAGCCCAGAGTCAGGTACAGCAATGCAGTTTAAAAAAGAGTTTGGATTAGAATTGAGTTTCTGGCAGATTGAATAAATCAAGCTCACTTGCCTAGATAGCTAAATATTTTAACCAATATTTACAGAAAAGACACTTAGGATTTATACTTATCCTTGACAAGTCTAGTTCTAAATTATTTTGCCCTCTTTCAAAATTTTCATTTTATTTATTTATTTATTTATTTATTTATTTATTTATTTATTTATTTTGGCTGTGCCAGGACTTAGTAGCACGTGGGATGTTAGTTGCACCATATGGACTCTTAGTTGCAGCATGTGGACTCTTTAGTTGTGGAATGCATGCAAGATCTAGTTCCCGGACCAGGGATCGAAACTGGACGCCTGCATTGGGAGCATGGAGTCTTACCAACTGGGCCACCAGGGAAGTCCCCAAAATTTTCATTTTAAAAAGATGGAAGAGATAAGTATTCCTTAGAAGACCAGAGAGGACATTTGTATCTCAAAGGTACAGGAAAGTTTCTTCTAGGATGAATCTGTTTCCCCTTTGTTTAATACTTAAAAGTCTCTCTTAAGATAAATAGGGAAGGTGTTGGGAGTGGTAAAAGGATTGGTGGTCTTTGGATAATTTTTTTTTTTTTTTTTTTTTTTTTTTGCGGTATGCGGGCCTCTCGCTGTTGTGGCCTCTCCCATTGCGGAGCACAGGCTCCGGACACACAGGCCCAGTCGCCATGGCTCACGGGCCCAGCCGCTCTGCGGCACGCGGGATCCTCCCGGACCAGGGCACGAACCCACGCCCCCCGCATCGGCAAGCGGACTCTCAACCACTGCGCCACCGGGGAAGCCCTGGATAATTTTTGAAACAACACCTCTGGTCCTGTAAAGACTAGATTTGCATGGAGGACAGGCTCTTGGTGATCCAGGCAGGCATCAGGGCTGTGCCACTGAGGTGTGAGAGCCAAGTTCAGGACACTGGTCCACAAGACACCTCCCAGCTCCACGTAATATCAAACGGTGAAAATGTCCCAGAGATCTCCATCTCAACATCAAGACCCAGCTCCACTCAACGACCAGCAAGCTACAGTGCAGGACACCCTATGCCAAAAACTAGCAAGACAGGAACACAACCACATCCATTAGCAAAGAGACTACCTAAAATCATAATAAAGCCACAGACACCCCAAAACACACCACTAGACGTGGATCTGCCCACCAGAAAGACAAGATCCAGCCTCATCCACCAGAACACAGGCACTAGTCCCCTCCACCTAGAAGCCTACACAACCCACTGAACCAACTTTAGCTACTGGGGACAGACACCAAGAACAATGGAAATTACGAACCTGCAGCCTGTAAAAAGGAGACCCCAAACACAGTAAGTTAAGCAAAATGAGAAGACAGAGAAACACACAGCAGATGAAGGAGCAAGGCAAAAACCCACCAGATCAAACAAATGAACAGGAAATAGGCAGTCGACCTGAAAAAGAATTCAGAATAATGATAGTAAATATGATCCAAAATCTTGGAAACAGAATGGAGAAAAGATAAGAAATGTTTAACAAAGGCCTAGAAGAACTAAACAACAAACAATAAATGAAATTAAAAATTCTCTAGAAGGGATCAAAAGCAGAATAACTGAGGCAGAAGAACCGATAAGTGATCTGGAAGATTAAATAGTGGAAATAACTACTGCAGAGCAGAATAAAGAAAAAAGAATGAAAAGAATTGAGGACAATCTCAGAGACCTCTGGGACAACATTAAATGCACCAACATTCGAATTATAGGGGTTCCAGAAGTAGAAGAGAAAAACAAAGGGACTGAGAAAATATTTGAAGAGATTATAGTTGAAAACTTCCCTAATATGGTAAAGGAAATAGTTAATCAAGTCCAGGAAGCACAGAGAGTCCCATACAGGATAAATCCAAGGAGAAACACACCAAGACACATATTGATCAAACTATCAAAAATTAAATACAAAGGAAACATATTAAAAGCAGCAAGGGAAAAACAACAAGTAGCACATAAGGGAATCCCCATAAGGTTAACAGCTGAACTTTCAGCAGAAACTCTGCAAGCCAGAAAGGACTGGCAGGACATATTTAAAGTGATGAAAGAGAAGAACCTACAACAAAGATTACTCCACCCACCAAGGGTCTTATTCGGATTTGATGGAGAAATTAAAAGCTTTACAAACAAACAAAAGCTAAGAGAATTCAGTACCACCAAACCAGCTTTACAACAAATGCTAAACGAACTTCTCTATGCAGGAAAAACAAGAGAAGGAAAAGACCTACAATAATAAACCCAAAACAATTAAGAAAATGGTAATAGGAACATACATATAGAAAATTATCTTAAATGTAAATGGATTAAATGCTCCAACCAAAAGACATAAACTGGCTGAATGGATACAAAAACAAGACACGTATATATGCTGTCTAAAAGAGACCCACTTCAGACCTTGGGACACATACAGACTGAAAGTGAGGGGATGGAAAAAGATATTCCATGAAAATGGAAATCAAAAGGAAGCTGGAGTAGCAAATCTCATATCAGACAAAATAGATTTTAAAACAAAGACTATTACAAGAGACAAAGAGGAACACTACATAATGATCAAGGGATCAATCCAAGAAGATATAACAATTGTAAATATTTATGCATCCAACATAGGAGCACCTCAATACATAAGGCAAATACTAACGGCCATAAAAGGGGAAATCGACAGTAACACAATCATAGTAGGAGACTTTAACACCCCACTTTCAGCAATGGACAGATCATCCAAAATAAAAATAAATAAGGAAACCCAAGCTTTAAATGATACATTAAACAAGATGGACTTAATTGATATTTATAGAACATTCCATCCAAAAACAACAGAATACACATTCTTCTCAAGTGCTCATGAAACATTCTCCAGGATAGATCATATCTTGGGTCACAAATCAAGCCTTGGGAAATTTAAGAAAATTGAAATCATATCAAGTATCTTTTCCAAGCACAATGCTATGAGCCTAGACATCAATAACAGGAAAAAATCTGTAAGAAATACAAACACATGGAGGCTAAACAACACACTACTTAATAACGAAGTGATCACTGAAGAAATAAAAGAGAAAATCAAAAAATACCTAGAAACAAATGACAATGAAAACACAACGACCCAAACCCTGTGGGATGCAGCAAAAGCAGTTCTAAGAGGGAAGTTTATAGCTGTACAAGCCTACCTTAAGAAACAAGACACATTTCAAATAAACACCCTAAGTTTACAACTAAAGCAATTAGAGAAAGAAGAACAAAAAAAAAACCCCAATGTTAGCGGAAGGAAAGAAATCATAAAGATCAGATCAGAAATGAATGAAAAAGAAATGAAGGAAACAATAGCAAAGATCAATAAAACTAAAAGCTGGTTCTTTGAGAAGATAAACAAAATTGATAAACCATTAGCCAGACTCATCAAGAAAAAAAGGGAGAAGACTCAAATCAATAGAATTAGAAATGAAAAAGGAGAAGTAACAACTGACACTGCAGAAATACAAAGGGTCATGAGAGATTACTGCAAGCAACTATATGCCAATAAAATGGACAACCTGCAATAAATGGACAAATTCTTAGAAATGCACAATGTTCTGAGACTGAACCAGGAAGAAATAGAAAATATGAACACACTAATCACAAGCACTGAAATTGAAACTGTGTTTAAAAATCTTCCAAGAAACAAAAGCCCAGGAACAGATGGCTTCACAGGCGAATTCTATCAAACATTTAGAGAAGAGTTAACACCTACACTTCTCAAACTCTTCCAAAATATAGCAGAGGGAGGAACACTCCCAAACTCATTTTACGAGGCCACCATAACCCTGATACCAGCACCAAACAAAGAGGTCACAAAGAAAGAAAACTACAGGCCAATATCACTGATGAACATAGATGCAAAAATCCTCAACAAAGTACTAGCAAACAGAATCTAACAGCACATTAAAAGGATCATACACTGTGGTCAAGTGGGGTTTACACCAGGAATGCAAAGATTATTCAGTATACACCAGTCAATCAACATGATACACCATATTAACAAATTGAAGGAGAAAAACCATATGATCATCTCAATAGACGCAGAGAAAGCTTTTGACAAAATTCAACACCATTTATGATAAAAACCCTCCAGAAAGCAGGCATAGAGGGAACTTTCCTCAATATAATAAAGGCCATATATGGAAAACCCACAGCCAACATCATCCTCAATGGTGAAAAACTGAAACCATCTCCACTAAGATCAGGAACAAGTCAAGGTTGCCCACTCTCACCACTTTTATTCAACATAGTTTTGGAAGCTTTAGCCACAGTAATCAGAGATGAAAAGGAAATAAAAGGAATCCAAATTGGAAAAGAAGAAGTAAAGCTGTCACTGTTTGCAGATGACATGATACTATATACAAAGAATCCTAAAGATTCTACCAGAAAACTACTAGAGCTAATTGATGAATTTGGTAAAGTAGCAGGATACAAAATTAATGCACAGAAATCTCTTGCTTTCCTATACACTAATGTTGAAAAATCTGAAGGGCACTCAATAGTGATAAAATAGACCTACCTCCTTTTGCCCCACAGAATAAAACTAGGAACAATGAGTAAATGTTTCAAGGAGACAGAGTTGAGATCTGTAAGGCCAGGGACTTTCTAATAAACAGAGCTATTAACAATGAATTTAACAGACTTCCATGGTGGTGAGCTTGCTGGCCACTGCAATTTTTCAAGGAAAGACTGAATTCCCTCTAACAGGATATGAAAGGGAAACCTGCCTTAATAGAAATAGATTAGGATCCCTCTCAATTGCTTGATTTGTGATTTTAAACAAGACTTTTACAGCTAGTTGCTGGAAATGAGCATTCTTTATAGCCATTCCCCTTCCCCTCCCCATAATATTATGGATGCAAAATCATCTATGATCATTAGTATTATTGGCTTAGAACAATTTTTTATTCATGTTTCCTATTGTAAATTGCATAATCACACCATAGAAACTCTGGGAGAAAAATAAAGAAAAGAGAAAAAAAGCATCTATAGTCCCAACAACAACAAAAAAGTGAACATTTGTGGGTTTTCTTCCAATTTTTTACTTATGTGCATTTTTCAAAAATGAAAATAGTTAATTTCTTCTGATTGTAAAGATGACACAGTTGGTATGTTCAATTAATATGGAAAAGTATAAAAAAGAAAGTAAAAGATTATCTAAAATGTTGATGATCTTGGAACACATCCTTTGTGATATTGCTCTATGCATAAATATGCATACGTTACACATATTTAACATTTTACCTAAATGGGATCCTACCACAAAAGGGAGGTTTTTGTGACCCTATATCACTCTGTGTTATGTTATAGAGCTCATCTTATGCCAGTGAATATATAAATATTGTCTTCTAAGTGGCCACATAACATTCCTTATATGGCTGTTTCATAATTTAATTGATATCCTATTAATGAATATTTTGAACATTTAGGTTGTGTCCAATTTTTACTCTTATGAACAATACTGCATTGAACACCCTTGTACATCTCTCTTTAGGTATTTTTCTGCTTGTCTTAGGCTATATTTTCTTCAAATAATTCTAAGGGAATAACAAACCAAAGGCAGATTAAAGTTGTTAGCTGCATAAGAGAAAGCTGGCTATCTCCTGAAGTAGATGTAAAAAGGGTACATTTACGTATGGGCAAAAAAAACAGCAGTTCCCTGACTGGCACAATACCCACCCATAAAATGTTCTCTGACATATCCCCAGCAAAAGACTTACAAAACTCACCACTGGTTATCCAGACTGCTAGAGGTATTCCCTCCTCCCACCCCTAACCCTAACAAAGCTCTGCCTTTCCCTCCCTCAATCCTGCCCTACCCTGTTTCTAGCCCTTCTTTCCCTCTGATAACCTGTCACTGTTACACATGCTTTTTTCTTCTGTGAAATGTAAATAAAGAAACCTGCTTTCTGCCCTCAAGTCCAGTTTGTCTCTCTATCCAAAGAGCAGAGAAAACTCACACCATGTCAGGCTGGGGCTTGGTGCCATCTGGGTTAGCCCAGGTCAGCACATCTGCCCTCCAGGAATTAGCAAGTCAGAAACACCCAGGAGGACCTAAAGGGCTGTGAGTTAACTTTGGAGATCTACCTTACATGGAGGTTGAATTTTGAAGTCAACTCATAAGCAAAAACTCACCATGGCAGAGATGGCTATTTGCCTCCTCAACACTTATTCTCCCCTCCTTCCACACTAATAGAAACCTAATTTTATTCTGAGTAACAATATGCTAATCTAAAGGATTATATTTCCCAGTCTTCCTTGTGTCCAGTGATAAATAAGCTAAAGTCACTGAATGGGGCTGCAGGGAAAGCATTTTAGAGGATTTACCTGGCTGGGAGGGTCACCTTTTTGCTCTTTCCTCTCTTCTTCCTTCTTCTTGCCTGGAATGTGGACTCTAAGATCTTTTTGTAGTCCTCCTGGGTCTTGAGGTGACCTTGAGTTAGAAATGTGTGCCAGTAAGAGCCAAAAGATAGTCAGAGTCTGTGTCCCTGATGGCCATGGAGTCACCAGCCCTGGACCACTTTTATCTCTGGACACTTTTTTGGTTGGAAAGAGATACTCTTGTTTAAGTCACTTACTTGCTTTTTCTGTTATATGCATCTAAAGCTAAACTTAGAGAAGGAGATGAAGATTGCAGAGTAGGAGGACATGGAGCTCTCCTCCCCCTATGAATACATCAAAAATATATCTAGATGTGGAATAATGTTCACTGAAAACTAACTAGAAATTGGCAGAAGGATTCCTGTACAACTAAGGCAGTAAGAAAGATACATGTGTGGTTAGGTGACAAGGGAAGAAGAAGAACTGGGTCTGGACCTGTGCCCCCGGGATTGGACTCAGAGGAAAAGGAAGATTGCATAGGTGGACACCTGCCCTGGGGAGAGACTGGTTTGAGCTAGAATGTACGCCCAAGTCCTGGAATCCTATGCAAAGGAGACAAGCTCCCTTAGCTGGTTGGAGGACCACTGGGACAGACAGAGGGTTGTGGGAAGCATGGACTCCACTCATGAGGAGTGCACACATGCCAGCTAGTCCCCAAGGGAGGGCAGAGAGAGGTCTGCTCTAGCCACCACCAGGTTTCTCATGCCCTAGTCCATGCTGAGTAAATGCTCAGCACTCACTCCATACCACAGTGCAGCACTGGATCTGGAGTGGACACGACGGGGTTGGGGCTGGGGGACTCTACTGTGGAATGCAGAGGTGAACTGGTCCTGGGGTGGAGCCCAAGGTGGGTGAAATTGGCCACTGTTGGCAGCTCCCCAGAAGCCACCCAGTTCTCTGAGGGTGGCCCCTCCACCTTTGCTCTGATACACACAGAGAGCCCACATAGGCCCTACCTGCCCTGCACAGTGGTCCCACAAGATGGCAGGAGTGGCAGAGGCTAGAGACAGTGATCAGTTGTGAGACACAAAGAGGACTTGCCCTTGAGGTAAGGCAAAGAGATGCAACCTGGTCCCAGGTAGGAGCCCAGGTGGGGCAGCAGTGGCCATTGTTGGTATTTACTCAAGTGGCACCACAGAAGTGGCCCAGATCTCTGACACTGGTCACTCAACAATGGCTCACCTCCCAGTAAACACTAAGAGTTCATGCATCCACTGACAGCCTTGCTGAATGTTCCACAACAGCATAGGGGTGGTGGAGACTGAGGGCAATCATCAGGGGTAAGGGACAAAGGGGACTTGCACCCAAGGCTGCATCTGAGTGGAGACATGGGCATCTACACAGTCAATGCTTTGGATCACTGTCTGTGCATGAACCCCACACTCTTCAGCAACTCCCTTCTCTGGGACAAGAGCCTGGTGTAGGGAGAGAGGAAAAACACACTTAAAGGGAGCAGAGCCAACTAGGCCTGACCCTCAGGGCTTTTGCTTAAGCAACTTGGGAGCAGACTCTCCCACCAATAAGGTGATGACAGCCACTGAGCAGAGAGAAAGTCTCACCTCACATCTGGGTCAGCTCTAGCCCGTTCATCTCCAGCCACACCCCCTACCAAGGTGATACCTGCTAGTACACCCTGAGGAAAGACATGACGTGTCCACATCAAATCCAGCCCTCCCAGCAAAGGCACTGGGCACATGCAGACTGTATAGGAATGCTCCCACATAAGAACACTGCCTCAAGACTGTAGGAAGTAATTGTTTCACCTAAATTCATAGAGGCTGAAAAACTTAAGCAAAATGAAAAGACAGAGGAACGACTTTCAATTGAAAAAGCAAGAGAAATACCCTGAAAAAATAATGAAACAGAAATAAACAATTTACCAGATAAAGAATTCAAAATATTGGTAATAAACATGTTAACTGAATTAGGGAAAAGAATTGATGTAAACAGTGAACATTTCAACAAGGAACTAGAAAATATAAACAGACCCAATCAGAAACAAATAACTGAAATAAAAAATACACAAGAAGGAATGAATAGCAGACTAAGTGATCAGAATAACTCATAAGATAAGAACCCATAAGATAAAGTAATGGAAATCAAACAATCAGAACAGCAGAAAGAAAAACAAAATTTTAAAAAGTGAGAGCAATTTAAGAGATGTCTGGAATAATATTAAGTATACCAACATTAGATTATAGGGGTCCCAAAGGGGAAACAAGACAGCGAAGGGGATCAAAAATGTATTTGATGAAATTATGGCTGAACACATCTCAAACCTGAAGAAGGATATATATCCAAGTACAGGAAGCTCAGAGGGTCCCAAACAAGATGAACTCAAACAGACCCACACCAAGTCATATCATAATTAAAATGGCAAAACTTAAAGACAGAATTCTAAAGGTAGCAAGAGAAAAACAAAGAATCATATACAAGGGAATTCCCATGAGACTATGAGCTGATTGCTCTGCAGAAACTGTGCAGGCCAGAAGTAAGTGGGTGAAAGGGAAAAACCTGCAACATAGGTTAGTCTATCCAGTAAGATTATCATTTAGAATAGAAGGAAATAAACTTCTCAGACAAGCAAAAACTAAAAGAATTCATCAATACCAAGCCTAACCTAAAAAGAAATGTTAAATGGTCTTCCCTAGGTGGAAAAAAAGTAAGACTGTATAGGAAATGCAAATATATAGTAAGGACTGAAAATCAAAACTTAGACCCTCAAACCGTGGACTCCTGAAGAGATGGTTTTCAAAGTCTGGTGGCAGAATTGAAGCCTTCAAAAGAAGGACTAATCAGAAGCCCATTATGTAAAACAGTGGAGGCTGGAAGGCATCGAGTGGCCTGGCAAGTGTGAAGCCCTTGGGCTCTGCAGGGGACAGTTTGAAAATCTCTGGCCTGTAGGATAAAGGTTCCCTCATGAGACCACAGGTAATATGTTGGCCAGGGCTGCAGTCACCACTGCAGCTGGAGGATTCCCTGCTGAGATGGCTTAGTCACCTGACTGATACATCAGAAATACATCTGCACGTGAAACAACTCCTATAGAACACCTACTGAACGCTGGCAGAAGACCTTAGACCTCCCAAAAGGCAAGAAACTCCACACGTACCTGGGTAGGGCAAAAGAAAAAAGAAAAAACAGAGACAAAAGAATAGGGACGGGACCTGCACAAGTGGGAGGGAGCTGTGAAGGAGGAAAGGTTTCCACACACTAGGAAGCCCCTTCGCGGGCTCAGACTGCAGGTGGCGGAAGCGGGGAGCTTCGGTGCTGCAGAGGAGAGCACAACAGGGGTGCGGAGGGCAAAGCAGAGAGATTCCCGCACAGACGATCGGTGCTGACCTGCACTCACCAGCCCAAGACACTTGTCTGCTTACCCACCGGGGCAGGCGGAGCTGGGAGCTGAGGCTTGGGCTTCGGTCGGAGCGCAGGGAGAGGACTGGCACCATGAATACAGCCTGAAGGGGCTAGTGCACCACGGCTGGCCGGGAGGGAGTCCGGGGAAAAGTCTGGAGCTGCCGAAGAGGCAAGAAACTTTTTCTTCCCTCTTTGTTTCCTGGTGCACGAGGAGAGGGGATTAAGAGCGCTGCTTAAAGGAGCTCCAGAGACAGGCGCGAGCCGCGGCTAACATCGCAGACACAAGAGACGGGCATGAGACGCTAAGGCTGAGGCTGCCACCACCAAGAAGCCTGTGTGCGAGCACAGGTCACTCTCCACACTTCCCTTCTGGGGAGCCTGTGCAGCTCGCCACTGCCTGGGTCCCGTGATCCAGGGACAACTTCCCCGGGAGAACACACGGCGCGCCTCAGGCTGGTGCAAAGTCCCGCCGGCCTCTGCCACCTCAGGCTCACACCACATCTGCACCCCTTCCTCCCTGCAGCCTGAGTGAGCCAGAGCCCCCGAATCAGTGGCTCCTTTAACCCTGTCCTGTCTGAGCAAAGAACAGACGCCCTCTGGTGACCTACACGCAGAGGCGGGGCCAAATCCAAAGCTGAAACCGGGAAACTGTGTGAACAAAGAAGAGAAAGGGAAATCTCTCCCAGCAGCCTCAGGAGCAGCGGATTAAATCTCCACAATCAACTTGATGTACCCTGCATCTGTGGAATACCTGAATAGACAACGAATCATCCCAAATTGAGGAGGTGGACTTTGGGAGCAAGATTTATTATTTTTTCCCCTTTTCCTCTTTTTGTGAGTGTGTATGTGTATGCTTCTGTGTGAGATTTTGTCTGTATAGCTTTGCTTTCACCATTTGTCCTAGGGTTCTATCCGTCCGTTTTTTTTTTTTTTTTTTCTTACTTTAAAAAAATTTTTTCTTAATAATTATTAATTTTAATAACTTTATTTTATTTTACCTTACTTTCTTTTCTTCTATCCTCTTTCTTTCTTTCTACTTTTTCTCCCTTTTATTCTGAGCCGTGTGGATGAAAGGCTCTTGGTGCTGCAGCCAGGAGTCAGTGCTGTGCCTCTGAGGTGGGAGAGCCAACTTCAGGACACTGGTCCACAAGAGACCTCCCAGCTCCACATAATATCAAATGGCGAAAATCTCCCAGAGATCTCCATCTCAACACCAACACCCAGCTTCACTCAACGACCAGCAAGCTACAGTGCTGGACACCCTATGCCAAACAACTAGCAAGACAGGAACACAACCCCACCCATTAGCAGAGAGGCTGCCTAAAATCATAATAAGTCCACAGACACCCCAAAACACACCACCAGACGTGGACCTGCCCACCAGAAAGACAAGATCCAGCCTCATCCAACAGAACACAGACACTAGTCCCCTCCACCAGGAAGCCTACACAACCCACTGAACCAACCTTAGCCACTGGAGACAGACATCAAAAACAATGGGAGCTACGAACTTGCAGCCTGCAAAAAGGTGAACCCAATCACAGTAAGATAAGCAAAATGAGAAGACAGAAAAACACACAGCAGATGAAGGAGCAAGATAAAAACCAACCAGACCTAATAAATGAAGAGGAAATAGGCAGTCTATCTGAAAAGGAATTCAGAATAATGATAGTAAAGATGATCCAAAATCTTGGAAATAGAAAAGAGAAAATGCAAGAAACATTTAACAAGGACCTAGAAGAACTAAAGATGAAACAAGCAATGATGAACAACACAATAAATGAAATTAAAAATACTCTAGAAGGGATCAATAGCAGAATAACTGAGGGAGAAGAACGGATAAGTGACCTGGAAGATTAAATAGTGGAAATAACTACTGCAGAGCAGAATAAAGAAAAAAGAATGAAAAGAATTGAGGACAATCTCAGAGACCTCTGGGACAACATTAAATGCACCAACCTTCGAATTATAGGGGTTCCAGAAGAAGAAGAGAAAAAGAAAGGGACTGAGAAAATATTTGAAGAGATTATAGTAGAAAACTTCCTTAATATGGGAAAGGAAATAGTTAATCAAGTTCAGGAAGGACAGAGAGTCCCATACAGGATAAACCTAAGAAGAAACATGCCAAGACGCATATTAATCAAACTGCCAAAAATTAAATACAAAGAAAACCTATTGAAAGCAGCAAGGGAAAAACAACAAATAACACACAAGGGAATCCCTATAAGGTTAACAGCTGATCATTCAGCAGAAACTCTGCAAACCAGAAAGGACTGGCAGGACACATTCAAAGTGATGAAGGAGAAAAACTTACAACCAAGATTACTCTACCCAGCAAGGATCTCATTCAGATTTAATGGAGAAATTAAAACCCTTACAGACAGGCAAAAGCTGAGAGAGTTCAGCACCACCAAGCCGTCTTTACAACAAATGCTAAAGGATCTTCTCTAGGCAAGAAACACAAGAGAAGGAAAAGATCTACAATAACAGACCCAAAACAATTAAGAAAATGGGAATAGGAACATACATATCGATAATTACCTTAAATGTAAATGGATTAAATGCTCCCACCAAAAGACACAGACTGGCTGAATGGATACAAAAACAAGACCCATATATATGCTGTCTACAGGAGACCCACTTGAGACCTAGAGACACATACAGACTGAAAGTGAGGGGATGGAAAAAGATATTCCATGGAAATGGAAACCAAAGGAAAGCTGGAGTAGCAATTCTCATATCAGACAAAATAGACTTTAAAATAAAGACTATCAGAAGATACAAAGAAGGACACTACATAATGATCAAGGGATCTATCCAAGAAGATATAACAATTGTAAATATTTATGCACCCAACATAGGAGCACCTCAATACATAAGGCAAATACTAACAGCCATAAAAGGGGAAATCGACAGTAACAAATTCATAGTAGGGGACTTTAACACCCCAATTTCAACAATGGACAGATCATCCAAAATGAAAATAAATAAGAAACATAAGCTTTAAATGATACATTAAACAAGATGGATATAATTCATATTTATAGAACATTCCATCCAAAAACAACAGAATACACATTTTTCTCAAGTGCTCATGGAACATTCTCCAGGATAGATCATATCTTGGGTCACAAATCAAGCTTTAGTAAATGTAAGAAAATTGAAATTGTATCAGGTATCTTTTCTGACCACAATGCTATGAGAGTAGATATCAATTACAGGAAAAGACCTGTAAAAAATACAAACACATGAAGGCTAAACAATACACTACTTAATAACGAAGTGATCACTGAATAAATCAAAGAGGAAATAAAAATATACCTAGAAACAAATGACAATGGAGACATGATGACCCAAAACCTATGGGATGCAGCTAAAGCAGTTCTAAGAGGGAAGTTTATAGCAATACAGTCCTACCTTAAGAAACAGGAAACATCTCAAATAAACAACCTAACCTTGCACCTAAAGCAATTAGAGAAAAAAGAACAAAAAAACCCCAAAGTTAGCAGAGGTAAAGAAATCATAAAGATCAGACCAGAAATAAATGAGAAAGAAATGAAGGAAACGATAACAAAGATCTATAAAAGTAAAAGCTGGTTCTTTGAGAAGATAAACAAAATTGATAAACCATTAGCCAGACTCATCCAGAAAAAAAAGGAGAAGGCTCAAATCAATAGGATTAGAAATGAAAAAGGAGAAGTAACAACTGACACTGCAGAAATAGAAAGGGTCATGAGAGATTACTACAAGTAACTCTATGCCAATAAAACGGACAACCTGGAAGAAATGGTCAATTTCTTAGAAATGCACAACCTACCAAGACTGAATCAGGAAGAAATCTATCATATGAACTGACCAATCACAAGCACTGAAATTGAAACTGTGATTAAAAATCTTCCAAGAATCAAAAGCCCTGGACAATATGGCTTCACAGGCGAATTCTATCAAACATTTAGAGAAGAGCTAACACCTATCCTTCTCAAACTCTTCCAAAATATAGCAGTGGGAGGAACACTCCCAACTCATTCTATGAGGCCACCATCACCCTGATACCAAAACCAGACAAGGATGTCACAAAGATAACTGCAGGCCAATATCACTGATGAACATAGATGCAAAAATCCTCAACAAACTACTAGCAAACAGAATCCAACAGCACATTAAAAGGATCATACACCATGATCAAGTGGGGTTTATTCCAGGAATGCAAGGATTCTTCAATATACGCAAATCAATCAATGTGATACACCATATTAACAAACTGAAGGAGAAAAAACATATGATCATCTCAATAGATGCAGAGAAAGCTTTCGACAAAATTCAACACCCGTTTATGATAAAAACCCTCCAGAAAGTAGGCATAGAGGGAAATTTCCTCAACATAATAAAGGCCATATATGACAAACCCACAGCCAACATCGTCCTCAGTGGTGAAAAACTGAAAGCATTTCAACTAAGATCAGGAAAAAGACAAGGTTGCCCACTCTCACCACTCTTATTCAACATAGTTTTGGAAGTTTTAGCCACAGCCATCAGAGAAGAAAAACAAATAATAGAAATCCAAATCAGAAAAGAATAAGTAAAGCTGTCACTGTTTGCAGATGACATGATACTATACATAGAGAATCCTAAAGATGCTACAAGAAAACTACTAGAGCTATTTGATGAATTTGGTAAAGTAGCAGGATACAAAATTAATGCACAGAAATCTCTGGCATTCCTATATACTAATGATGAAAAATCTGAAAGTGAAATCAAGAAAACACTCCCATTTACCATTGCAACAAAAAGAATAAAATATCTAGGAATAAACCTACCTAAGGAGACAAAAGACCTGTATGCAGAAAATTATAAGACACTGATGAAAGAAATGAAAGATGATACAAACAGATGGAGAGATATACCATGTTCTTGGATTGGAAGAATCAACACTGTGAAAATGACTCTACTACCCAAAGCAATCTACAGATTCAATGCAATCCTTATCAAACTACCACTGGAATTTTTCACAGAACTAGAACAAAAAATTTCACAATTTGTATGGAAACACAAAAGACCCACTCTTGCACTGCTGGTCGGAAAGTGAATTGGTACAGCCACTATGGAGAACAGTATGGAGGTTCCTTAAAAAACTACAAATAGAGCTACCATATGACCCAGCAATCCCACTACTGGGCATATACACTGAGAAAACCATAATTCAAAAAGAGTCATGTACCAAAATGTTCATTGCAGCTCTATTTACAGTAGCCCGGAGATGGAAACAACCTAAGTGCCCATCATTGGATGAATGGATAAAGAATATGTGGCACATATATACAATGGAATATTACTCAGCCATAAAAAGAAACAAAACTGAGCTATTTGTAATGAGGTGGATAGACCTAGAGTCTGTCATACAGAGTGAAGTAAATCAGGAAGAGAAAGACAAATACCGCATGCTAACACATATTTATGGAATTTAAGAAAAAGTATGTCATGAAGAACCTAGGGGTAAGACAGGAATAAAGACACAGACCTGCTAGAGAATGGACTTGAGGATATGGGGAGGGGGAAGGGTGTGCTGTGACAAAACGAGAGAGATGCATGGACATATATACACTACCAAATGTAAGGTAGATAGCTAGTGGGAAGCAGCCGCATAGCACAGGGAGATCAGCTCAGTGCTTTGTGACTGCCTGGAGCAGTGGGATAGGGAGAGTGGGAGGGAGGGAGATGCAAGAGGGAAGAGATATGGGAACATATGTATATGTATAACTGATTCACTTTGTCATAAAGCAGAAACTAACACACCATTGTAAAGCAATTATACCCCAATAAAGATGTTAAAAAAAAAAAAAAAACCTACCACTGGCATTTTTCACAGAACTAGAACAAAAATTTCACGATTTGTATGGAAACACAAAAGACCCCGAATAGCCAAAGCAGTCTTGAGAACGAAAAATGGAGCTGGAGGAATCAGGCTCCCTGACTTCAGACTATACTACAAAGCTACAGTAATCAGGACAGTATGGTACTGGCACAAAAACAGAAATATAGATCAATGGAACAGGATAGAAAGCCCAGAGATAAACTCACGCACATAGGGTGACCTTATCTTTAATAAAGGAGGCAGGAATGTACAGTGGAGAAAGGACAGCCTCTTCAATAAGTGGTGCTGGGAAAACTGGACAGGTACATGTAAAAGTATGAGATTAAATAACTCCCTAACCCCATACACAAAAATAAGCTCAAAATGGATTAAAGACCTAAATGTAAGGCAGAAACTATCAAACTCTTAAAGGAAAACATAGGCAGAACACCCTATGACATAAATCACAGCAAGATCCTTTTGACTCACCTCCTAGAGAAATGGAAATAAAAACAAAAATAAACAAATGGAACCTAGTGAAACTTAAAAGCTTTTTTGCACAGTAAAGGAAGCCATAAACAAGACCAAAAGACAACCATCAGAATGGGAGAAAACATTTGTAAATGAAGCAACTGACAAAAGATTAATCTCCAAAATTTATAAGCAGCTCATGCAGCTTAATAACAAGAAAACAAACAACCCAATCAAAAAATGGGCAGAAGACCTAAATAGACATTTCTCCAAAGAAGATATACAGACTGCCAACAAACACATGAAAGAATGCTCAACATCATTAATCATTAGAGAAATGCCAATCAAAACTACCATGAGATATTATCTCACACCAGTCAGAATGGCTATCATCAAAAAATCTAGAAACAATAAATGCTGGAGAGGGTGTGGAGAAAAGGGAACACTCTTGCACTGCTGGTGGGAATGTGAATTGGTACAGCCACTATGGAGAACAGTATGGAGGTTGCTTAAAAAACTACGAATAGTACTACCATATGACCCAGCAATCCCACTACTGGGCATATACCCTGAGAAAACCATAATTCAATAAGATTCATGCACCAAAATGTTCATTGCAGCTCTATTTACAATAGCCCGGATATGGAAACAACCTAAGTGTCCATCATCAGATGAATGGATAAAAAAGATGTGGCACATATATACAATGGAATATTACTCAGCCATAAAAAGAAACGAAATTGAGCTATTTGTAATGAGGTGGATGGACCTACAGTCTGTCATACAGAGTGAAGTAAGTCAGAAAGAGAAAGACAAATACCGTATGCTAACACATATATATGAAATCTAAGGGAAAAAAAAATGTCATGAAGAACCTAAGGGTAAGACCAGAATAAAAACACAGACCTAGTAGAGAATGGAGTTGAGGATATGGGGTGGGGGACAAAGTGAGACAAAGCGAGAGAGTGGCATGTACATATATACACTACAAAACGTAAAATAGATAGCTAGTGGGAAGCAGCCGCATAGCACAAGGAGATCAGCTCGGTGCTTTGTGACCCCCTGTAGGGGTGGGATAGGGAGTGTGGGAGGGAGGGAGATGCAAGAGGGAAGAGATATGGGAACATATGTATATGTATAACTGATTCACTTTGTTATAAAGCAGAAACAAACACACAATTGTAAAGCAATTATACTCCAATAAAGATGTTAAAAAAATGTGTTTGATGAAATTACATTGTTTTTGGAAATAGTTTATTCATTTAGTCAAAAGGTTGTTTTCTGAAGTCCCCTGACAAACCTCTTAATATCTGTTTTCCACAGGTACTCTGCAGCTGTAGTTTTTAAGATGCCATCTCCCAGTGGTCGACTCCCAGGCACTGAACCTGTGGCCTTGCAGCTGAGACCCTGGCCACAATGGTGAGCTGGGAAGGGCCCAAATCTCCATTCCAACAGAGTAGTCTAAAAGGTATGACCACAGCACAAGAGGAATTCCCATCATCAGATCTAAGGGGTACATTTAAAGAGTTGCTCAGGCCATGAAGCAAGGTGGTAAGAGGAGCTGAGAACCCCAAGAACTGACCTAGAAATGGCGCCAACATGGGAAGAGGTACCTGGCAAGCCAGGCACAACACAGTGGTCCCAGTGCTGGCTGTTCCCAAGGCAAAAGCCTTGCCAAATACTGCTCTGAATTAACGTAGGCCTATAATGACAAAAATAATGATGATTAAAACCGTATTTTCCTAAGAGTTCATTATGTAGCAGGCACTGTGGTAGGTGCTTTACAGACATCACCTTTATTCCTCAGGACAGAATTGGAACTTAATTTTCAGGTAAGGAAATGAGACCAAGCCAAAGGACACAAGCGCTTTTCAAGCCTTTGCTGTGTCCTCTTGGGGGACCAAGCTCAACAGGGATGGGGAGGGGAGGAAACTGCTCCGAGCCAGAGGCACCAAGCTGCAGGACAGCTGGTGTGAATGTATAATCCTGTTACCAGGGAATGAAGAACTGGAACCATTATTCCAACCTACCACATTACCTATCAAACAATAAAGCCAGTAAGACCGCGAGCTTAAAGGCCCCCATTTAAGAAACAATGCTCTACACAAGGTGCTACTCAATACTAAGGTGATATAAAAGTAATTAGCATAGCCAAAAATAAAAATAACTCATCTTCACTCTGTTCCCTGAGAGGGCAAAATGCTAGTTTATACAGAACTGACATTTTTGTTTATATTTGTTTTGTTAATAAAAGTAAGTTTCCATCTCCACAGAGCGGAGAATATTGAAACATATAAAACCTGAATGCATCGTCACCAGTGCTTCCCTTTGCTTGCCTTCCCCAACCAAACATTTTGCCTTAACCCCCTTTTCCAATACTCTTGATTGTACCAAGATGCGATCTTTTTGAAAATACTGAATGAACGTACTTCAAAACCACTGAGAGGATCAAATGAGGTGATAGATGTAAAGCACTTATCAGGATACCAGGCCCAGCTCCCAAGCTCAACACCTGAGAATGGACCAGTCAGAATGGCCAACATCAAAAACGTACAAATAACAAATGCTGGAGAGAACGTGGAGAAAAGGGAGCCCTCCTGCACTGTTGGTGGGAATGTAAATTGGTACAGCTACTATGGAGAACAGTACGGAGGTTCCTTAAAAAACTAAAAATAGGGGCTTCCCTGGTGGTGCAGTGGTTGAGAGTCTGCCTGCCGATGCAGAGGACACAGGTTCGTGCCCCGGTCCAGGAAGATCCCACATGCCACGGAGCGGCTGGGCCCGTGAGCCATGGCCGCTGAGCCTGTGTGTCTGGAGCCTGTGTTCCGCAACGGGAGAGGCCCACGTACCACAAAAAAAAAAAAAAAAAAAACTAAAAATAGAGCTAACATATGATCCTGCAATCCCACTCCTGGCATAGATCCAGAGAAAAACATAATTCGAAAAGATACATGCACCCCAGTGTTCATAGCAGCACTATTTACAATAGCCAGAGATGCAAGTAACATAAGTGTCCATCGACAGATGAATGGATAAAGAAGATGTAGTATACACAGACGCGCGCACACACACACACACACACACACACACACACACACACACACACGATGGAATACTATTCAACCATAAAAAGGAATGAAATAATGCCATTTGCAGCAACATGGATGGACCTAGAGATTATCATACTAAGCGAAATAAGTCAAAGACCAATACCATATGATATTACTTATATGCGGAATCTAAAAATAGGATACAAGTGAACTTATTTACAAACCAGAAATAGACTCACAGACATAGAAAATAAATTTATGGTTACCAAAGGGGAAAGGGGGTAGGGAGGGATAAAGTAGGAGTTTGAGATTAAAATATACACACTACTATATATAAAATAGATAACCAACAGGGACCTACTGTATAGCACAGGGAACTATATTCAATATATTATAATAACCTATAATGGAAGAAAATGTAAAAAAGAATATATATATTTATATATGTATAATCACTTTGCTGTACACCTGAAACTAACACATTATAAATCAACTATACTTCAATAAAAATAAAAAATAAAAAATCAGCCTCTCCTTTCCATTCCCCAACAGCCCAGCACAGTGTTGGGCCCATGGTTTCATTTAATAAATGCTCACTGAATCTACCTTATCATCTACTGCATGTTCATGACCTCTTCCCCTCTCTGCCCAAGAAGGTGCTAAGAGGCCAGAGGTAGAGTCCAGCTAAGTGGGGGTCAGAGGCAGTTGCTCATTAAAACTCTAGGTAACAAAGTCAATCACAAATGCCTGGGCCTTATTCACTTTATCTTTGCCTTTGTTTGACCCCATCAACAAAGACAAGGAAAGGTTATCTTCATCTCACTCATTTGGCAAACTATACTAAATGTTAGTAGTTACCAAGCCAGGAAAAGCATTGAAGAGTGGAGAGACCATTATGATGCTAAATGAACAAAATCCAATCTTTTTCCTTGTGTTGTTCACAGGCTAGTAGGAAAGACCACAAACAGTCTCAACATAACACAGTGGGTACTCAACAGAGGGGCATGAAGGGGTGCTCTGGGGACCCAGGTGACATATGCCTTGACTGTATTTGTTTTACAAATAATAGAACTTGAAAGCATTGTTCAGTATCAGCATGTATCATTAAGTACCTTTTTTAAGCAAATCTTTGTTGAATAAATAATTGATCTTTGGGAGCCTCTATATGTCTTGGTCTTGCTCAGGTGACTACAAATTCTGGGCTATCTATTCCCACATGGAGGGGCTTGGTAAATATTTGCTGCTGAGGTGAAGGTGGCTTTGTCAAGTAGTAACCATTCTACCGAGTGCTGGTGACCACACAGCTGTTCCCCAGACTCTAATTTTGTGGATTTCACCTGCAGAGCCTGCAAGGGGAAGATGGTGCTTCACTCTGTCTTTCCCTTCCTGCCTACCCCAGATTTGGCCCAGACTGTGTCCCTAAATCATACGCTTCTCTCATCTCCCTGTTGTGGGTGCCTGCTCCCCACTTTCCATCTCCCCTCTTAGGAGAGAGAGGTGCTGCGTTCTGCTCTGGACAGGAAGCAGCCCACATAGCCAACATGAATTGGCTGCCCTTTCCCAGAGCACTGAACATCTTGAAGATATTTGTAATTTTACTCTCAACTGGAGGATATAATTCATTGCTTGGTGAATCGAAGTCCACCGGCTGCTGGAGGATTCCAGAGACTGTGTGTATGATACTTAAAGTAAAAATAAAATGAAATGGTTCTACTCTCCCCCTGCCCTCCCTCACACACAAATAGACACTCACAACCAAGTCATGGGCTCTTGCTCTCAGAATAAGCCCACCACCTCCTGTTTGCCCCTGCCTCCCACCCCTTGATCTCTAAGGAGAGATGGTTCAACTCATATTTGGGATAGAGAGATTTTGTGATGCAAATCAGGCCTAGGCAGATTGCAAGTTTAAGAATGAATTACTGTCAGCTATAAGGGGCTCAAAGGATAGAGGGAATTCTGGCCAAGGAGAGGCATGCAGACTTGCTCTCCTATGCAGTTAATCATCTGTCAGTGCAAAGGGATGGCTGCTGGGATGATCAGGTGAGACTCTGCAGCTTGCTCATCTCTGCTTTCCAGCTGGGCCACACAATCAGAGCAGTTTGACCAAGACCTCCCCCTGGTCTGGACCTTGGGGGACAGGGAAAAAGCAGATTGTCATTTGCCAGGTGGGACTGTGGGGACTGCCCATCCAGGGCCAGCAGGCCCTGTCCCGGGCACAGGTATTCTGGCCTTGACTCTCCCCATGGTTTCTACCTTCAGAAGCTGAGTGAATGCCAGCACCCAACCACATTATCCAGACTGTTCAATAGTGACAATTGCTGCTATTGTGTCCTGTCCCTTGTTAACCTATACACACAGTCTTATTTAATACTGCCTGCAAACTTTTGAGGCTGGGCACCATGCTTATCCCATTGTGCAGATGAGGAAAGTAAGGCTCAGAGAGACTCAGCGACTTGCCCAAGGTCACACAGTTGTTGAGTGACAGACACAGGATTTGAGCTCAGGCCTGTCTGATTTAGAAGCCACTATTGGGAACCACCAGAATGCTGCCTCTCCCCAGAAACTGAAGGAAGCCTCATGAGATAAAGTCTTTTTTGAAATGAGAACAAGAAAAATTTATTCTCTGAATACATGGTAGATTGCCTGTACTTCAGTGAAGAGAACTCTAAAAATAATTGGAAGACAAATTTATGGCTCCACTGTAACAGCAACCAGCCATGTTTTTCCAACATATTCTGAGTTTGATTTCCCTATACCCATTCTCAACCTCTTGGATTCCTACACTTTCCTAATCCTGTGTGTGTGTTTGCTTGTTTTTATTATGGTGGGTGTTTTCTGCAAATCCTTTGTAGAATGAGATGGGAAATAGAAAAATGGAAAGAAATTCAGGTGGACGCACAGATAGATGGGAGACAGATGGCTGGACCGATAGATGGGTGGATGGATGTACACAGATAGATGGATGAAGAGATGGACAGACAAATAAACATGTGGACAGATAGACAGATGGACACGTAGATGGATAATTGAGTGGACAGATAAACAAATAGACAGATGGACAATCAGGGAAATAGACAGAACTGCCCTGACCCATGTATAGACTGACTCTGACTGACACCCACACCAGCTGCCTGGGCTCTCTGAGAATGACAACTGACCACAAGGAACATCACCCTGAGGGCAAAGAGGGCTGGGAGGTCCTCTAGAGTCATATCAATTTGGCACCTGTCACTAAGAGTTGACCCTCTTATACCTGGTCAGTAAGGAGGGTTAAGAATGGCTTAATACAAACCCAAGATCACTGTTCCATCCATCTCCTCTGTCAGGCCTTGCTCTGCTGCCCTGGTTTTTGTCTCCCCCATTGTTCATACACCAAGGGGACCCATGTGGCCAACATGATCTCATCTGGTTTTTATCTTTTATGCATAGATTTTTGCATTCTTCCCCACCTGCCACCCCCAGCCAGATTGCAGGTACCCTGAAGGCAAGAAATATGTCTCTTACATCTGTTCATCCAGCACTTACCTCAATGCACTTCAGTGCCAAGATGGAAAATTATCTCATGGATCACATCATAAGTAAGTACAAATCATCAGCTTCTATACTTAGGGAAGCTTCTTTAGCCTCTTCAAGCATGGTCACAAGTACATGCAGTGCTCAGTAGCACCCTCAAATAGCACCCACAGTTTATGAAAATATCCCAGCATCCCCACAATGGCTCTTTACTGAGTGTTCACTAAACACATGATATAGTAACAATTAATAACTGTAGAGTGCTTAGTACTGATGTAAGCACTTTACACTGAATGACTCAATCTTCATCAGTAATAGGGCTTAGAGCCACATTTTCCAGATGAGAAGACTTAACGCTAGGAAAGGTTAAATAACCTGCCGGAATCACTTTAGGTGGGAGCAGTGGAGTGAGCCTGCGTGACCTTTGTGCAGTCATTAGAGAGTGTTAGTGGGCACCTTCTGACAAGTCCTGACTGCACAGCCCTCTTCTCTGGTCAGATGAGCACTGCTGGAGTCTAGCACAGAGACAAAAGCTGACAATGGTTTGTGGGGGCATCTCCCAATCAGTTAATGACCTGTCACTCCTGCTCAGCACCCAGAGCCAAAGGAGGGAGGGCACCTGACTGAAAAGTTAAGGCTGGGTTTGTGGCAGCCATTCAATGCTTTTTGTGACTTTTCCCAAGTCACTTAACCTCTGTGAGCTTCAGTTTCCTTATCTGTCAGTGGGAATAGTAACACTGACCTGGGATACTGCACAGGACTGTTGTGAGAATCCACTGAATGACACTGCCTTGTAGAGGGGGAAGGGGGCTCTGCTCAGCTCTGCCAAAGCGCTGGGCAGTATTTCTGAATCAAGGCCCCTTGGAAAACATGATCTAATTGGATGATTCCAACGGGTTTCTCAAATGCATTATAGATTATTGCTGGGAAATACCAGGCGGTGTCTGAGAGTTCAACCATCCCCAGAGGTTACTCTCAAGGCTGGTGAGTAAACCACTGTTATATCACTTTGGGCTTCTGGCCATTTGGCTGCAGTGCTAGAAGTGCTTCAGGCTTGCTCTGTTCAGACTTTTTTGACCATAATCGTATTAAATATTAAATCATCTAGTGGCACTGGCATAGAAAAGCACTATGTCAGGCATCAGCTATTCTGTCTTTTGTTACTACATAACAATTTTCTAAGCATTTAGAATGCTCCAACTTCAAGTCCAAGGCTTAAAAATAAATTATATCTAGCCTAAAGGAATTTTGTCCCAGTTTCACTGGAAATTAAAACTCAGCCCCCGGACACTGACACTGTGTTTCTTCATGATCTTGAGAAGCAGACGCCTCCATGACAAATGCAGGCCCTCTGCCCTCGAGGGAGATGGTGGATCTTCAGGGCTGGGACTCAGGCCCCCTGCATGCCGGCCCCACAACACCTCCCTGTTCCATTCATCACAAGAGTAACTCCGGGCCCTGCCTTCTCTCCTGAGGCCCTCAGTCTACCCCCTCTGGCAGTTGATGGCACTACCTTCTACTTCAACTAGAGCTGTGCTTTTCAGATCGTGGGTCATCATCCTAACCAAGAAATCCAACTCAGCCTCACAAGTAGAGGGACAAGCTGACATGAGCCCTCTCTTTGTAAGCAAAAGAAGTACTCAAATCACCCTGTGGGGCAATCCTGCAAAAAGGTTTCACCAGCTCAAATCAAGAGGAAGCAATCAGACAAACCTAGAATGCGGAATATTCTAGGAGACAATTGGCTTGGCACCTACAAAGGTATCAATGTCATTTTTTTCAAAAAATGTGGGAGACTATTTTAGATAAAAGGAAACTAAAGAGAGAGACGTAACTAAATGCAATGTGTGGAAAAACCTCGATTGGATTCTGGTCCCCTAAAATTGCTCTTAAAATTCTCGAGGAAAATTAGTGAAGTTTGAATATCAGATGATATTATTGGATGAAAGTTAGTTTCCTGGGTGGCATAATGGTAATGTAGTTCTGTTGGAGAATGTCCTTACTCTAAGGAGATGCATTCAGAGGTGAAGAGATAAGTGTTGGCAACTTTCAAAAATGTATACAGTCAATCCTCAATATTCACAGATTCTGTATTTGCCTACTTGCTAAAATGTATTTGTAACTCCAGAGTCAATACTTCTGGTGCTTTCATGGCTACTTACAGACATGCGAAGTGGTGAAAAATTTGAATCACTTCATGCACATCCCCAGCTGAGGTCAAACAAGGCGACACTCTGCCTTCTTATTTCATTATTTCAGACTGTAAACAAGTGTCCCTTTCATGGTCTATTTACTGCTACTTTTTTCACATTTTTGGGAAATTTGCTTTTTAAAATGGCCCCAAGCACAGTGCTATCTATTGCTCCTAAGTGCAAGAAGGCTGTGATGTGCCATACAGAGAAAATACATGTGTTGGATAGCTTTGTTCAGGCATAAGTTACAGTGCTGTTGGCTGTGAGTTCAATGTTAATAAATCAACAACATATAGTAAATATGGTATCGTTAGACAGAAACATGCATAAAACAAGGTTAATGAAAATGTGATCAAAAGCTCACAGGAACCTAACCCTGTATTTCCCCTAGAAACAATGGTTTAGCACTTGTTAATTCAGTGTTTGCTGCAACTTTATAGCATACAACTACTGTGGTTAATGGGAATGGATGATGTGTGTGTACATATACGCATGTGTTATATTCACATACAGAGGGTACGCACTAATGCAGTAAAATGTTAACAACTGGTGAATCTAGATGAAGAGTACAGTCCTTTATTTTTCTGTGGATTTAACTTTTTCAAAAAACGTTAGAAAAGAACATATATACACAAACTGTGGCTGGTGGCATATTAATGGTAAGATCAACTTAGAGAGCCCAGTCAGCATCTTTTTAATGAAAGAAAATGGAGTGGAGTGGAGTGGAGTAGAGTAGGTTGGATTACAAAAGAAAATATCATTGCTTCATGTGCATATTTTGTGAAACTTGTTTTCAGAGAGGCATGATGTGTGTTTGTTGGGTTGTAAAGTAAAATGTCTGTCTTATTATGAGTTATGGTTCAAAAATATATGCAACTCATCATCCTATAGAACCAAAGACATCCATTGGCACCCCTCTTTCACCTTCCCTTCTGTTCAGTGCTTGTGTGTCAGGGTCCAGCTCCGTCTCTAGAGGGAGTACTTTTCCTTCCCAGGCTGGCCCCCTGCAGGCTATGGGTCCTTCCCCTCTGCTCTCACTCCATCCGTTATCCTCTGCTTCTCCATCGCTCCACCCCTTCCCACATGCTCCTTCTAGGCCATCTAGAATCAGGCGATGATCTCCCCAGTATCATACCCTAGGCCCTGATACTTTTCACTCTATGCTTCTGCTAAGGCACTACTCCTCTATTATCAAGCCCTTGAACTTGCTTCTGATCAGTGTACCATGGGGGTGGCTGTGGAGTCTATGAGAGCAGAGGGGAAGCACGTGGAGGAGGGGGATGGCAGGGAATGCTTCCAGGGGGAGGTGCTAGCTCAGACAGAATTTTCTTTTACTAAGTGACTAGCAGAGTTCTGTATGGAAAATAAAGCATTTAGTCATGTCCAGGAGAATAGATAGGAATCAGCATAGTAAAAAGTTTCAAGGACAAGGGCATTCAAGGTAGCAGGGACAACTAGACTAGAGACAAGACAGAAGGAAGCAGCAGCAAGAAGTAAGTGGAAAAAGTGGAATAATCCAAGAATCAGAAATGTGTGTCACAGAGAGCAACTCAAAAGGATACTGTAGCTTCCTCCTTGTTACAGAAGCCACGGGTTAATAGGACAGAAATCACAGGCTGAGTGGTTTCTGTGCTCACGGCTCTGAGGAAATACAAGGTGTCTTGCTAATTAAGGAATCTTTTCTTTCTCATTAAGGCTTGAGATGATACCAGCCAGCTTCCCTGAAAAGTGCCCATTCTTGAGATAGGTGTTTTCATTAATTATTGGGCTCAAAAAAAAAAAGAAAAGTGAGCCTACAGCTACAAGGAAAATTGCACAAAATGAATGCATCCAGGAACCCCAGTTTCCCTGCAACTCCTGTCAACAGAGTCCTCCATCCTTCAGCAGAGGCCCAGGATGCTCTTCTAGTCTAAATGACTCAGAGTGGGAGAGACAGGTGGAGAGGAGGGGAGTGAGATCCTCCCTATTGGAAAAACTGAGGACTTTAGGGGTGGGTGGAGCTTCTCAGGGAAACAGCTTGAGGAAGGAAACACAGGGGCAGGGGCAGGGGAGGACCTGACATGGCCCCTGAGAAAGGCTAAATTCTTCCTGCTGTCCCTTTGAGACCTAAGGAAAGTCCAAGGTGTAAAAACCAGACCATTACTTCTTCCCCCTCTGTGCTAGGATGCCTTCTGTTTCATCCCAGCTCCTCAAGAAAAACTCCTGTATATATTGATACTAACAGAGGTAGTCTTGGGGCAGAGAAAGGACAAGTTGTCAATGGGAAGTGGAGGGATTGTGGCCTGGGAGAGAAACTGTGCTGAGTGGTGGTATCAGGAGGGGAGGGGGCATGTGTAGCTGGCAGCAAGAGATAGAGTCTCCCCTGAGGACACCCCTGGGGGGACACCATGCTGCTACCCCTGTATTTCAGAGACAGTCTCTCTCTAAAAGGGTAAAGTTTTGACAACAATATCTGGGTTTCAAAACCATGAATTCCGAGGCAGGACTTGGGGAAAGAGAAGGATAATGAAGGTGATATGGACCTGCAAGGTGCTGGGACTTTCTTACTTGGGGCAATTTTCTTGGCTGGTCTTCAGAATTGTGAAGGGGAGTCTTTTAAAATACACCATTCTGGAAATTCCCTGGCAGTCCAGTGGTTAGGATTCGGCACTTTCATTGCCGGGACCTGGGTTCGATCCCTGGTTGGGGAACTAAGATCTCACAAGCCACGTGGCATGGCCAAAAAAAAAAAAAAAAAACTACACCACCACACCATTCAGCTCCTTTCCAGACTTGCCAAATTAGAATCCACAGGTATTCAATTACATATTTTATCTCCACTGTTAGGTTGTGAGCCTATTCAGGGAAGGAGCTATGCCAGATGGGTCAGTTGGTTATGAGAAACAGCTGGTTCAAGTAGAGAGGGATCATCCAGGCCCCAGACAGCTGTGCTCTCCTTCACCTAATCTGAGCCATAAGATCTCTGCTGCTGCTTCCTTCTACAGGTTGGCCCTCCCGCTTTCCCAACTCTTCTTTTTTTTTTTTTTTTTTTTTTTTTTTTTAGTTATTTCTGAGATATACCTTTTAAAGTAATAACTAGAATTATGACTTATAACATTATACCAGGACATATAAGATTTTTAGAAATTTCATGTAATGTCTGAAACATCTGTATCAACATATTTCCATACAAATAACCCAAAGAAAGTTTAGTATTAGTTGTTTTTTTGTTTGTTTTTTTATACTGCAGGTTCTTATTAGTCATCAATTTTATACACATCAGTGTATACATGTCAATCCCAATCGCCCAATTCAGCACACCACCATGCCGTCCCCCAGTGGTTTTCCCCCCTTGGTGTCGATATGTTTGTTCTCTACATCTGTGTCTCAACTTCTGCCCTGCAAACTGGTTCATCTGTACCAATTTTCTAGGTTCCACATATAGGCGTTAATATACGATATTTGTTTTTCTCTTTCTGACTTACTTCACTCTATATGACAGTCTCTAGATCCATCCATGTCTCAACAAATGACTCAATTTCATTCCATTTTATGGCTGAGTAATATTCCATTGTATATATGTACCACTTCTTCTTTATCCATTTGTCTGTTGACGGGCATTTAGGTTGCTTTCATGACCAGGCTATTGTAAATAGTGCTGCAATGAACATTGGGGTGCATGTGTTTTTTTGAATTATGGTTTTCTCTGGGTATATGCCCAGTAGGGGTATTGCTGGATCATATGGTAATTCTATTTTTAGTTTTTTAAGGAACCTCCATACTGTTCTCCATAGTGGCTGTATCAATTTACATTCCCACCAACAGTGCAAGAGGGTTCCCTTTTTTCCACACCCTCTCCAGCATTTGTTGTTTGTAGATTTTCTGATGATGCCCGTTCTAACTGGTGTGAGGTGATACCTCATTGTAGTTTTGATTTGCATTTCTCTAATAATTAGTGATGTTGAGCAGATTTTCATGTGTTTCTTGGCCATCTGTATGTCTTCTTTGGAGAAATGTCTCTTTAGGTCTTCTGCCCATTTTTGGATTAGGTTGTTTGCTTCTTTAATATTGAGCTGCATGAGCTGTTTATATATTTTGGAGATTAATCCTTTGTCTGTTGATTGGTTTGCAAATATTTTCTCCCATTCTGAGGGTTATCTTTTCATCTTGTTTATGGTATCCTTGGTCCCATTTGTTTATTTTTGCTTTTATTTCCATTACTCTAGGAGGTGGATCAAAAAAGATCTTGCTGTGATTTATGTTAAAGAGTGTTCTTCCTATGTTTTCCTCTAAGAGTTTTATTGTGTCCAGTTTTACATTTAGGTCTTGAATCCATTTTGACTTTATTTGTGTGTATGGTAATAGGGAGTGTTCTAATTTCATTCTTTTACATGTAGCTGTCCAGTTTTCCCAGCATCACTTACTGAAGAGACTGTCTTTTCTCCATTGTATATCCTTGCCTCCTTTGTCATAGATTAGTTGACCATAGGTGCATGGGTTTATCTCTGGGCTTTCTATCTTGTTCCATTGTTCTATGTTTCTGTTTTTGTGCCAGTACCATATTGTCTTGATTACTGTAGCTTTGTAGCATAGTCTGAGGTCAGGGACTCTGATTCCTCCAGCTCCATTTCTTTCCCTCAAGACTGCTTTGGCTATTCGGGGTCTTTTGTGTCTCCATACAAACTTTAAGATGATTTGTTCTAGTTCCATAAAAAATGATAGTGGTAATTTGATAGGGATTACATTGAATCTGTAGATTGCTTTGGGTAGTATACTCATTTTCACAATATTGATTTTACCAATCCAAGAACATGGTAAATCTCTCCATCAGTTGGTATCATCTTTAATTTCTTTCATCAGTGTCTTATAGTTTTCTGCATACAGGTCTTTTGTCTCCCTAGGTAGATTTATTCCTAGGTATTTTATTCTTTTTGTTGCAATGGTAAATAGGAGTGTTTCCTTAATTTCTCTTTCAGATTTTTCATCATTAGTGTATAGGAAGGCAAAAGATTTCTGTGCATTAATTTTGTATCCTGCAAATTTACCAGATTCATTGATTAGCTCTAGTAGTTTTCTCGTGGCATCTTTAGGATTCTCTATGTATAGTATCATGTCATCTGCAGACAGTGACAGTTTTACTTCTTCTTTTCCAATTTGTATTCCTTTTATTTCTTTTTCTTCTCTGATTGCCATGGCTAGGACTTCCAAAACTATGTTGAATGATAGTGGTGAGAGTGGACATCCTTGTCTCATTCCTGATCTTAGAGGAAATGCTTTCAGTTTTTCACCATTGAGTTTCACCATTCAGAATGATGTTTGCTGTGGGTTTGTCATATATGGCCTTTATTATATTGAGGTAGTTTCCCTCTATCCCACTTTCTGGAGAGTTTTTATCATAAATGGGTGTTGAATTTTGTCAAAAGCTTTTTCTGCATCTATTGAGATGATCATATGTTTTATCTTCTTTAATTTATTAATATGGTGTATCACATTAATTGTGTTACGTATATTGAAGAATCCTTGCATCCCTGGGATAAATCCCTCTTGATCATGGTGTATGATCCTTTTAATGTGTTGTTGGATTCGGTTTGCTAGTATTTTTTTTGAGGATTTTTGCATCTATATTCATCGGATATTGGTCTGTAATTTTCTTTTTTAGTAGTATCTTTTTCTGGTTTGGGGATCAGGGTGATGGTGGCCTCATAGAATGAGTTTGGGAGTGTTCCTTCCTCTGCAATTTTTTGGAAGAGTTTGAGAAGGATGAGTGTTAGCTCATCTCTAAATGTTTGATAGAATTCACCTGTGAAGCCATCTGGTCCTGGACTTTTGTTTCTTGAAAGATTTTTAATCACAGTTTCAATTTCTTTACTTGTGATTGGTCTGTTCATATTTTCTATTTCTTCCTGGTTCAGTCTTGGAAGTTTATACATTTCTAAGAATTTGTCCATTTCTTCCAGTTTGTCCATTTTATTGACATAGAGTTGCTTGTAGTAGTCTCTTAGGATGTTTTGTATTTCTGCGGTGTCTGTTGTGACTTCTTTTCAATTTCTAATTTTATTGATTTGAGTCCTCTCCCTCTTTTTCTTGATGAATCTGGCTAATGGTTTATCAATTTTATCTTCTCAAAAAAACCAGCTTTTAGTTTTATTGATCTTTGCTATTGTTTTGTTTCTATCTCATTTATTTCTGCTCTGAGATTTATGATTCCTTTCATTCTACTAATTTTTGATTTTGTTTGTTCTTCTTTCTCTAGTTCCTTTAGGTGTAAGGTTAGATTGAGATTTTTCTTGTTTTTTTGAAGTAGGCTTGTATAGCTATAAACTGCCCTCTTAGAACTGCTTTTACTGTATCCCATAGGTTTTGGATCATCGTGTTTTCATCGTCATTTGTTTCTAGGTATTTTTATATTTCCTCTTTGATTTCTTCAATGATCTCTTGGTTATTTAGTAACATATTGTTTACCCTCCATGTGTTTGTGTTTTTTACGTTTTTTTCCCTGTAATTCATTTCTAATTTCATAGCGTTGTGGTCAGAAAAGATGCTTGATAGGATTTCAATTTTCTTAAGTTTACTGAGGCTTGATTTGTGACCCAAGATGTGATCTATCCTGGAGAATGTTCCGTGTACACTTGAGAAGAAAGTGTAATCTGCTGTTTTTGGATGGAATGTCCTGTAAATATCAATTAAATCTATCTGGTCTATTGTGTCAGTTAAAGTTTCTGTTTCCTTATTTATTTTCATTTTGTATGATCTGCCCATTGGTGTAAGTGAGGTGTTAAAGTCCCCGACTATTATTGTGTTACTGTCGATTTCCTCTTTTATAGCTTTTAGCAGTTGCCTTATGTATTGAGGTGCTCCTATGTTGGGTGCATATATATTTATAATTGTTATATCTTCTTCTTGGATTGATCCCTTGATCATTTTGTAGTGGCCTTCCTTGTCTCTTGTAACATTCTTTATTTTAAAGTCTATTTTATCTGATATGAGTATAGCTACTCCAGCTTTCTTTTGATTTCCATTTGCATGGAATATCTTTTTCCATCCCCTCACTTTCAGTCTGTATGTGTCCCTAGGTTTGAAGTGGGTCTCTTGTAGACAGCATATAAATGGGTCTTGTTTCTGTATCCATTCAGCAAGCCTGTGTCTTTTGGTTGGAGCATTTAATCCATTCACATTTAAGGTAATTATCAATATGTGTGTTCCTATGACCATTTTCTTAATTGTTTTGGGGGTTTTTTGTAGGTCCTTTTCTTCTCTTGTGTTTCCCACTTAGAGAATTTCCTTTAGCATTTGTTGTAGAGCTGGTTTGGTGGTGTTAAATTCTCTTAGCTTTTGCTTGTCTGTAAAGCTTTTGATTTCTCCATTGAATCTGAATGAGATCCTTGCTGGGTAGAATAATCTTGGTTGTAGTTTCTTCCCTTTCATCACTTTAAGTATATCATGCCACTCCCTTCTGGCTTGTGCTGAGAGATCAGCTGTTAACCTTATGGGGATTCCCTTTTGTATGTTATTTGTTGTTTTTCCCTTGCTGCTTTCAGTAATTTTCTTTGTCTTTAATTTTTGCCAATTTGATTACTATGTGTCTTGGCATGTTTCTCCTTCGGTTTATCCTGTATGGGACTCACTGCACTTCCTGGACTTGGGTGGCTATTTCCTTTCCCATATTAGGGAAGTTTTTAGTATAATCTCTTCAAATATTTTCTCTGGTCCTTTGTCTCTCTCTTCTCCTTCTGGGACAGCTATAATGTAAATGTTGTTGCATTTAATGTTGTCCCAGAGGTCTCTTGGGCTGTCTTCATTTTTTTTTTTTTTTTAACATCTTTATTGGAGTATAATTGCTTTACAATGGTGTGTTAGTTTCCAGGTCACTTATCCGTTCTTCTGCCTCATTTATTCTGCTATTGATCCCATCTAGAGTATTTTTCATTTCATTTATTGTGTTGTTCATCATTGTCTGTTTCATCTTTATTTCTTCTAGGTCCTTGTTAACTGCTTCTTGCATTTTGTCCATTCTATTTCCAAGATTTTGGATCATCTTTACTATCATTATACATGCCACTCTCTCGCTTTGTCACAGCTTACCCTTCACCCTCCCCATATCCTCAAGTCCATTCTCTAGTAGGTCTGTGTTTTTATTCCTGTTTTACCCCTAGGTTCTTCATGACATTTTTTTTTTCTTAAATTCCATATATATGTGTTAGCATATGGTATTTGTCTCTCTCTTTCTGACTTACTTCACTCTGTATGACAAACTCTAGGTCTATCCACCTCATTACAAATAGCTCAGTTTCGTTTCTTTTTATGGCTGAGTAATATTCCATTGTATATATGTGCCACATCTTCTTTATCCATTCATCTGTCTTCATTTCTTTTCATTCTTTTTTCTTTATTCTGTTCTGCAGCAGTGAATTCCACCATTCTGTCTTCCAGGTCACTTATCTGTTCTTCTGCCTCAGTTATTCTGCTATTGATTCCTTCTAGTGTAGTTTTCTTTTCAGGTATTAGTCATCTCTGTTTGTCCTTTAATTCTTCTAGGTCCTTGTTAGACATTTCTTGCATCTTCTTGATCTTTGCCTCTATTCTTTTTCCGAGGTCCTGGATCATCTTCACTATCATTATTCTGAATTCTTTTTCTGGAAGGTTGCCTATCTCCACTTCATTTAGTTGTTTCTCTGGGGTTTTATATTGTTCCTTCATCTGGTACATAGCCCTCTGCCTTTTCATCGTGTCTATCCTTCTGTGAATGTGGTTTTTGTTCCACAGGCTGCAGGATTGTAGTTCTTCTTGCTTCTGCTGTCTGCCCTCTGGTGGATGAGGCTATCTAAGAGGCTTTTGTAAGTTTCCTGATGGGAGGGACTGGTGGTGGGTAAAGCTGACTGTTGCTCTGGTGGGCAGAGCTCAGTAAAACTTTAATGCACTTGACTGTTAATGGGTGGGACTGGGTTCCCTCCCTGTTGGTTGTTTGGCCTGAGGCAACCCAACACTGGGGCCTACCTGGGCTCTTTGGTGGGGCTAATGACAGACTCTTGGAGGGAGCCAAGGAGTACTTCCCAGAACTTCTGGTGCCAGTTTCCTTGTTCCCACAGTGAGCCACTGCCACCCCCCACCTCTGCAGGAGACCCTCCAACACTAGCAGGTAGGTCTGGTTCAGTCTCCCCTTGGTCACTGCTCCTTCCCCTGGGTTCCAATGTGCACATTACTTTGTGTGTGCCCTCCAAGAGTGGAGTCTCTGTTTCCCCCAGTCCTGTCAAAGTCCTGCAATCAATTCCCACTAGCCTTCAAAGTCTGATTCTCTAGGAATTCCTCCTCCCTTTGCCGGACCCCCAGGTTGGGAAGCCTGATGTGGGGCTCAGAACCTTCACTCCAGTGAGTGGACTTCTGTGGTTTAAGTGTTCTCCAGTCTGTGAGTCACCCATCCGGCAGTTATGGAATTTGTTATTACTGTGATTGCGCCCCTCCTACCATCTTATTGTGGCTTCTCCTTTGTCTTTAGATGTGAGGTATCTTTTTTGGTGAGTTCTAGTGTCTTCCTGTCAATGATTGTCTAGCAGCTAGTTGTGGTTCTGGTGTTCTTGCAGGGGTGAGTGAGAGCACGTTCTTCTACTCCTCCATCTTGGTTCCTCACCCCTCCCAGCTCTACTTTTCAATGAAGACTTCTGTAGCTCTTACTGCTTACCCTGCAGCTGTCAGTTGGCAAAAAAAAAAAAAAAAGGGGCTATTACCCCATATAACGTTTTCATTCAAGTGTTTATTGTCATCTCTCCATGGTTTCTGAGTGGGGGTAACATGTTTTGAGGGAGAGAATCATTGGTTTCTGTTCAGTTGATGGACTAGCTCTCCTGGGTCAAATACATTATGAATCAGAGGGGAGTAGGAAACAGGACCAAATGTGGCCACATAGGCCCATACCCTTCAGCAGTGGCCATCAGAGCTGGGAAGTCAACATAAAATATTTCCATGACAGTCCTACACAGATAACATAATAAGAAAATGAGCAGAAAGTTGCAGTTTAGAAAAATTCAGGACTCTTAGAAAACTATGCTATCTTCACATACTATTGAAATCTTGAAGAAGGATATAAACTATACTCTGAAGACCTTTATGTGAAGTCAAACAGGAAGCTGATAAAAGCATAGAAGAATGAGTTGGTTGCACAATAGTAGTCAGGCAAGCTGAGCTCCAGTCCCAATTGTTCGCTGACTGGCAATGTGACCTTGGGCAGGTCCTTCTCCCTCAGTGGACCTTGATTTCCCAACCTATAAAACAAAGAGGCTGAATGATAAGTTCTCTCCTTGTTCCAAGACTTAGTGTGTTTATGAATGACACTCACAGTGTGTTTATGAATGGCCCTCACTCTTGGTTATCTATAACTGATGGGCAATTTCATATAGACAGATTTCACAGTCCTAAGAATGACTGGAAACAAGCTATTCATAGGATGAACTGGGCCTGCCCAGGCAGGAGTTTGTTACATATCACCCTGAGTCCACTCAGCCTTATTTACGTGGATTCTATTGTGATGGCTCAGTATCTTTAGGGCTTTGGCCTCTATCTTGTCCAACTTAGTGTTTTTGCACAACTAAACCTGGGGAAACTCAGCAGTTGGCTGCTCCCAGGCAAAGGAGACACAAATTAGACCCTCCAGACACGTTCCCTGCAGGGAGCAACTATTTGGTATTTGTGAATTAAAAATAGCTATTAGTGGTTTGCTAGAGTGGATTCCAAACAGCCTAAGTATGTGGTGCACAAGAAGCCAACGTATTCCAGATTGGTCAGGGTTCTCTGGCCTCTCAATAAGAGCCCTCATTTATTTAACATTCACTTTTTAAAAACCTGCAGTAATTCTGGGTACCCCACTAAGCACTGTGCCTGCCACCTCTCTGCAAGACATCTCTGCATTCCCTGCTGGTTCTCTTTCAGTCTCATGTGTCATCGACTGCCTACCACTTATAATTCCTCTACACTGCAGTCTCACACTAGTGTCCTATGAGACAGAATGAGCGATTGCATTTGGCCTGCATGGTACTGGCCAGCAGAGTTGCACGGCTGTTGTTGTTTTTAAGTTTTTAGTTAGCTGTGACATTTAAAATTTAGGAGACTCTACCAGGTTCTGGTTATCTATTGCTCCAGAACCACCCAACTTAGTGGCCTAAAACACAACCACTGGTCATTATCATGCAAGTCAGGAATTTGCACAGGGCACGGCTCAAGACAGGGGGTGGGGGGTGGGGGCTGGGCTCTGAACCCTGATGTCTGAGACCTCAACAGGGAAAACTCAAACAGCTGGAGTGACTTGAAGAGCTGAGGGGTGCTGCTCAAAGTAATCCTATCATCTGCATTCCTAGGATTAGTCTAGATGAGTCCCAGTTTATTTTAAATGTACCTATTGCAAGATAATATTCATTTAAGAAAATATCCAAAATTGTGTGTCTTAAATGGGAAGGGGATACAATGGTGGCAACTATACAAGGTTGTAAATGATTTCATTCACCACCACCCTCAAAAGGGAGCATAGGTGAAAGCCCTTCTTTTCAGGGCTTTCTAGAGGCATATTGTAAAATTTACCTGAGAAATAGCCCAGACTGACTCCAAGCTCCTGGCCTACACATATGAAAAGGAAGACTTCTCCTGGGCCTGGTTCCCCAGCTCACCTCCTCCTGATTGTTAATTATATTTTTATGCAAATTTTCTGGGTCCCTTGACCTTTTGTGACAGATGTTAAAGAATATTGCAAAAAAAAACTGCAGAAAGTAATGCTCATGTTTGCTCAAAATCTTCATTCTCAGCCTCAAGTATTAGGCCCCAAGCTATTTCATCAGTGCTTGTTGCTTTAATAAATATTTCACATTCCTCTTTTAATGTGTCATGATCTTACAAGTTTGTTGTTTACTTCACATTTCATCCAATGAGACTTAGGAACCATAAATTTGGGGTTGCATAATTATCAGTGGACTCATAAGACTTTTATTTTCTTAAATGCAAAATGCTTTACATAGCTGCAGTGAGCTGAAATTGCTCTTGTAATACAGTACCAGATTAAACAAATCCCTCATAATTTTTATGCTTCTGCTTGATTTAAATTTCTTTTACTAAATGGACAGAAGTTGTCAGTGTTATTAAAAATGATTAAAAGTCTTCAGTAATCAGGCACCATAAAATTCCACTTCTGCATGCCTGTCCTGAGAGAACCTAAGACCGTCCTCTCCTTGTCTGTTGCAGAGAAGGAGCAGGGTACTGCTTTCACACAGGCTCTGACATGAGAGACCTGGGGCTCAGATTCCTGCTG
>NW_006799713.1:83855-93679 GCF_000442215.2 Lipotes vexillifer
GGAAAGTCTGGGTCTTAGTCTCACAGGAGTAAAAATTGGATGATGATGCCTACACCTCACAAGGCTATTGAGAGAACTGACGACTCATATGGCTTAGTGGTTTTGTGCTTAAGCTGTGAAATTAGAAAGACCTAGATTCAAATCCTGACACTAGGACTTCTGGGTTGGGGGACTGTGGGCAAGTCACACAAGCTCTCAGCCTTAAATTCATCTCTAAAATGGGCTAGTAATAGCGCTTACTTCATAGGGTTATAAATGAGATGCAAATACGTGTAAAATACTAAAGCAATGCCAGGCACATGGGGGACCTTATATATGTTACCAAACATAACTTGGGTCCACTCACCTGAGTGCAATAAAGACAATCTACTGACACTGGGTTGTAGTGAAGGAAAGTACAATGTTTATTGCAAGGCACCAAGAAAGGAGAATGTGCAGCTCATGCTCAAAAGACTCGAATTTCCCAATGGCTTTCAGCAAAGGGGTTTTAAAGGCAGTGTTAGGGAGGGGGCTGTAGGGTGCATGATCAGCTCGTGCACAATTACCAGATTGGTTGGATCCAGGTGAAGTTTCAAGCATCATCAATCTTCTGGTTTCAACCAGTCTAGGGTCTACATGCTTGCAGTCAGCAGTCTTCATCTGGTGGGGTCAGCTTCCTGTACAAACAACCTAAGAACGTGTATCAGGCCTTTATCTATATCCTTCAGGGAACTGGGAGTTCAGTGGTTCTGCTGTGTGGCAGATTTATAAATTGTTACCCAGTTTCCCAGCCCAACAGCTAATCTTTGTTTCTGTGTCTTCAATTTCCTAATCATTAACTGTTGAGCCAGCCTTTTGAGACTCAGGGGAGGCCTGGGAGACTAAAGCAAAAGCCTTTACTTCAAAGGACAGGGATACTGGGGTTTGTATACAATTTCATATACAGGAGCCCTTTCCCTCTCTCATAGTTCATGTTCTTCTGGACCCACTCCCTGCATCTCAACTTTATCTTACTGCTGGTTTCCCAGGGCCTGGATTTCCAAGCAATCTGTCCATGTGTCAGAACTAGGGTCCCAATATCTAACTTAGACACCAGGGTTACCACAGGCCCCAGGGCCCGATCCAAGTGGTAAAAGCTCCTTCCCAGCACACGGTGGGCACCAGGCCCTCGGAGGATCTGCTGTTACCAGGGAAGTTGCTGCCACATGGCCAGGAACTCAGGGGCTCTGAGGAAACAAGAAGCCTGGGTTTGGCAGAAGCCTCGGGCTCAGAGAGGGGAAAGCTGTGGCAGCCACAGAGGCCCCTCTCCCAACGTCCACGTGGTGCTATGGTCAAAGCAGGGCCTGGGGAAGAAGCCGGAGGGGAGGTAAGCTCAGAGCACGGGGCCCTCCCCACCCTCTCCCACAGCTCTTTCTGGGTGGTGCACAGCCCCAGCACCCCTGCTCCCCACCTGCTACACACCTAGGCCTCACAGGGCGCCCAGAGAACCCACTGCCTTTGACTGAACATTTCTCAAGTGCTCCATCCCAGTTAAATTTTCACAATAGCACCAAAAGTTTGTTGTTATTTTTCCTATTCTACAATTGAAGGAACCAAAGTCCAGAGACATGACCTGCCCAAAGTCACACAGCTGGTCAGTAAGTGAGCAGAATTGCAATCCAGGCCTGGGTGTCCCCAAGACTGGCTCTTCACCACCAAGAAACTCTTTCTCTCAAATTCAGGAATAAGGTCTCTTTGAAAATGGCAGGCTGCCAAAGGAGAGTTTTCTATTTCGATAGGAATTTGGTCATTGTAGCCATTCCTGGAAGCTTCTTACAAACTGTGAGAGGAATCAATCAGAGAAGAGGTGAGTGGAGACACCCACATCTTTGGGAGGTGGGAGCAGCCTGGTGAGGGTCGGGTGAGAAGCACAGACGGCAAAGGTGCGGCCATCAGAATCTGGGCGAGGCCGAGCCAGAGCTCTGAGACAGGGCAGGAGCACCACAGAGCTGAGCATCTCAGGGGCCTTACAGGAGGAAGCCCAGATGCCTGGAGAGCACGTGAGCAGCCGAGAGCCACAAGGCACCAAAGTGGCCCAGGGGCCTTCAGAGCTTGGTCTGGTGCTGTGTGTCCTCTCCCCCATTAGCTGGATGATGAGATCTTATAACTAGCAGGAAGTCAAGTCATCAACTTGCAAGATTATCATTAATATGGAATGCCAGGAACTGTATTAGGCATATTTTATAAGTAATTTTTTTAACCCAGTGGCAGCCATCTTGGTGGTCATCAGTGCCCCAATGGTATCTGAGGAAACAGGCTTAGAGAGCTGAGACACTTGTTAGTAAGTAGCAGAGAACCGGCCTGCTTTCCCCTACACCACACGATATGGACAAAATACTTCTCATCTTCGGGCCTGAACATAACATTAAGGGCTCTGTTAGTTGTTGACATGTCACCAATCTGAGTTCCACATCTCACAGGAAAAGAATTTATTATCGCTGTAGGTAAAACGATTCCTCCCCCTCTTTCTTTATAAAGCTCTCCCTGCTGCCTTTTCTGTGCAGCTCTGTGGTTCCACCCCCTTGGCTGCCCGGGGTGGGGAGGGGGGGGCGGGGGCGGGCCAGGCCCCAGCCCCAGGCTCACCAGGCTTCAGTGGGCCAGCCTCTGTCAGGCCCAGCGGTTGATAAATTGGCCTTTTCTCTGGAGTTGTATCAAGAATTTCTCCATCCCTCCTTGCCAGAATGCATGTTTCCAATTATGTGAAACTCTCTGGGAGAAGTTCACTTCTTCTTGAATTAGTTAAATAAAACTTCAGTGTTTGGGAAGCACCTCAGTCACTGCACGAGCGGGTCCCAGCAGAGGGGAGCAAGGGAGGCCGGGCCAGTGGCCTGCACTGGATTTCCCCCAAGCCAGCAGCAGAGTGCATGCTGTAGGTTTCTATTTTTATGCCCAGTTTTCTCCCATTAGCAACATAGGTGTGTCTGCTGCGGAGAAATAGGTCTCTGTGGTCAGTGTCTTGGGCACATGGCTGGAGGAGAGAGGGTGGGTGTGCCACCCCCACCCCCGACATACTCACACACACACACACACACACACACACACACACACACACATCTTTGCTTTTCTGAGGCAACCTGGAGTAGATTTCTGGACTGGTGAGGCAAGGAGGGCAGACCTTAATGTCGAGTAGCCTGGTAAAGCATTTTTAAATGGGGTGACCCTTTCCCTCTCCTTTCCCACCCAGAGACCTGGTCCTACGCTGCCCCCTGAGGACTGCCTGCTCCAGCCTCTGGTTGCATTTGCTCAAGAATCTGTCTCCTTCCTCCTTTTCTGTTGGCTGCCCCCCACTTCTCCCACAGGCACACACATTCTCATTGAGATTTCCACAAACTCCAAAGCCAGAAGCATGGAAGTTCTCAGGGGCCAAAGAGGGTGTCTGCCAGCCTTTGCTGTCCCACAGACTGAGTTCTTCCAGCCAGCAGCCTCATCCCCTCCAAACACACTCCAGTTTCATGTTGGCCGAGGGCCAAAGTGCTAGTGCCAAATCCAGAAGAGTTCATCCTGGATCACCCTCCCTCCCACTGATGGTTTCCACTGAGCAAATTTTTCATACCATTGCCTAACAGACTCAAACTCCATCCCCCATGTACTCTCCCCCAGTCGGCCAGTTGCTGCTGAAATGGGGAACACCCACCATGTAAACACTCATCCAACAGGGAGAGGGCAGGGTCGTGGTCGGGAAAGGCTTCAGAAAGCCTCTGATGCCTGCATTGCATTTTAAAAGATCTTCCAAAACTTTCTTTTAAGACTTTAAGGTGCTCTTGAGGGAGCGTTTGTGTGGTGAGTGGAACATTAAGGAAGAACTTTCTAGGCAGAGACGATGGTGGGCGAAAAGCCCTGGGTGGGGATGAAATCTCACAGCCTGATCCAGGAACAGTAGAATAGTGTGGTGTTCATCGTGGCCAAATTGTAGGATGTGAGTTGGGTGCAGGTCAAAGATGAGGCTACGGAGGAATGCTGGGGCCCCTCATCAAGTTCCCTGTGTGCAATGGCAAGGATCTGGGGCTCAATCTTATAGACTAAAGGAGTCATTGAGGAATTTTAGTCAGGAGAGATTTGCATTTTCCAAAGATCTATATGGGGAATATATGGAGAGAAACTCAGAACCAAGGCAGGAACAGTGTGGGTAGAAATGGGAAGACCAACCTAGAAGAGATATTTAATGTATAGAATGTACAGGACGTTTTAAATGACTGAAGTTTAGAGGTTGGCTACAGGGTAACACCCAAGTTTCTGGCTCAGGGACTGGGTGGTTAATGACCCCATTAATTCACTGAGATAGGAAATGTTAGAGGAGGAGAAGGTTTGGAAGAGCCCATGATGAATTCGGGTATGGACGTGTGGAGTTTAAGGTGCCTAGAGGACAGGCAAGTGGAAATGCCCAATTGGCAGTTGGCTTTCCAGCCTGGAGTTCAGAATAAGGGTGTAGGCCACGTGGTGGTCCGTGTGTGGGCCCCTTGGTCCTAGAATTCTACCCTGGTCTTCTTTGTGTTCACGTCTAACTTCTCTCACCCACCAACTCCGATGTGCCATAGTTCTCAGTCAGTGGGATTGGTTTGGGGACTCATATGGACAATATGGTCTTTAATGCCTAGAAACCAAACTGGTGTGTAACTCTCCAACCCCCACCCACTCGCCCCATGTCAGTTATCTGTCATCTAACTGAAGGAAATTCCTATTAAACTTTGGAGTGTCTCCTCCAGTGAATGGTAGGATTTTATGCAGCCACAGCAAATCTGGGATGAGAGAGCTGTGGGGTTTTGATGGTGGTGGTGTTTTGGGATAACTTTTTGGAACTTCGTATGTTACACAATCTAAAGCAGAGAGAAAATTGTATGCAAAGCTCAGAAGACTAGAAAAAAATTATCATATTCAGAGCTACAAATAGATACATGTGGGGAGGTGAGACCAGAAGGATGGGTAGGAACCAGATCTTTCAGGGTCTTACAAATCATGTTAAAGAGCAAGGAGGGAGGTGAAATAATCAAATTTAAACTTTAAAAAGATTGTTCTAACCGCAATAGTAAGGCATGTTTGCAGGGAGATGGGAGCAAACCTGGAAGAGAGGAAGAAGGCATTGCGATAGTTCAGTTGAGAGATTATGATGGCCCGGTCTGTGGTGGGAGCTGTGAGGACAGACACAGTGGAGAGATTTGAGAGTTTTTCAGGAAGTGGGAACTATAGTATTTAAGTATTAAGCCCCCTAAAGCTCTAGGTCATCACTGTCACCTGCGATCTCCACCTACTCTTACCTGGCAAGATGGCATCTGTGACTCTGAAGCATGGCCATGTAAGGTGACCAGTGCTCACACGTGGCTGTAGGATGAATGTAGCAGGGCAGTGGCTATCATCAAGCTCCCCAAAGGAGACTCTTCCAGGACACAACAAAACAAGCCTTTAGAGAACTCACCTATTATCCTCTATACTATGAATCTAGAAGATTGTTCTCTAGGTGTTGTCAGATGAAACAGAAGAAATGAAACACAAGGAGATTTCCATCTACTTGAAACAACAAATATAATCATAAATAGTGAAAATGATACAAGAAGTTTTAAGGGGATGGGAACTAAAAAGAATGTTCAGAATGGAAAAGAGTTGATAAAAACAGCTCCCAATTATTGATAATATGCTATAGGTCAAGCATTTTCTCCTTTAAAAATTGGCACAATAACCTTATGAAAAAGATACTGTAATGCCCAGTTTGCAGGTGAGGAAACTGAGACCCAAAGGTAAAATCTACCAGAATACTGGATATATATATATATATATATATATATATATATATATATATTGCAGAATAACAGACTATTTCAAAACATCATGGATTAGAACAACAATAAACATTTACTATCTCTCACAGTTTTTGTGAGTCAGCTTAGCTGACACTTCTGGCTCAGAGTGTCTCATGAGGTTGCAGTCAAGATGTCAGTCAGGGCTACCGTGTGCTGGAGGCTTGGCTGGGACTGGAAGATCCACTTCCAAAGTGGCTCACCCACAAGTTGGTGCTGCTGTTGATGGGAGGCCTCAGTTCCCTCCAGTGTAGACCTATTCACAGAGCTGCTTGAGTATCCTCACATCATAGTGGCTGGCTTCACCCAGAGTGAGCTACCCAAGAAGATAAGGCAAAAGTCACACACCATCGCTCATACAGTGTCACACTGGTCACACAGGTCAGCCCTGGGACTGGGAGGAGACTACGCAAGGGCATACGCAAGGGTGAGAATCATTGTGGGCCTTCTTAGAGACTGGGTAACATACTAGTAAGCGCTTCATTCAAGATGCAAGCTCAGGTCTGTGGAACACCTCACTTCTCTCCCATGAACACAAAACAGTGTTCTGTGGTCAAATAAGCTTGGGAACCACTAGGTTTAATAAAGTTACATGCTATATTTATCTCCTCAGAGCCTCAAACTGTGATTCTCCAAGAGTAGAGTAATAGGACCTTGAGACCAGTTTGGGAGGTGATGTCCCCCCTGTGCAGCTGGGAGCTCTTAACAGAAGATTTGTTTTCAGGTAGAAAGAGAAGAAGGTAATGATCATTTTACAGAGCAGGGCAGGGAGGGAAATCCAGAAGAAAATGGCAAGACACCAAGTCTTGAAAGTTGGGACAATCCACATTATGCCAAACTGCTAGGGGGTGGATTCTCACTGTGTGTTTTAGTTTTGACCTTGGCTCTAGGGTACGTAGTTAAATTCAAATAGATAGTAGATGGCTTTATCGAGATACATGAGGGGAAAATATATTTTTGTTTTTCACTTTACTCTCTGATAGCAAAGTAAATCAATCTCTATAATGTGAGACCTGAGCTACACAAGTTGTAATCACACACTTGTATCTCAGTGTGATTCAAGGTAAATATTTTGGTCTCTAATGGCCCCAGCGTAGTGCTTTGACACCTGGCTACACAGTAGAATCTCTGTGAGAATGAAGCTTTAAAAACACAGTCATACCTGGGCTCCACTCCAAATCAACTAAGTCAGAATTCTAGGATGTGATGCTTGGGGACTGATAGTTTTTCAAAGCTCCCCTGGCTGATTCTAGTGTGTGGCCAGAGTTGAAGATTGTCCTTCCTAGTGCTCTTTCTCTCTTTCTTTTCCTGTCTTTTACTTTCTCTGTCTCCCTCACTCTCTCTATCTCCACACCTCACCCTCACAACACACCCACTTCCAGCCAAAACATCCAACTTTAGAACTACCTTGAAACCACTGTTATCCCCTTCACAGAACTCAGACAGCACCTGCTACGTGGTGGTGCTCGGGCCACTTTTATTGAGCTCAACTGAAGGCATTTCCCAAAGAGGCCATTGCCCCTGACATCTCTCTGGTCACACACTTTGAGACCCTGAGTGGACAAAGGGCATGACTGGCCAGAGATTCTTCTTAGGGCTTTTAACATTTGAGTGCCACTGTGGATAAATTTTCCATGGTATTGGTCATTGACTACATGTTCTTAAGATTCAACACTCAACAAATCTTTCTGAGATTTTGAGACACAAAACTTCCTATCAGGTCATCTGAAGTCAGTGGAGACTCTCACTTGTAAAAACACCAGAGACAAGAATTTCAAAGATGGCAACACAAGTCTCGGTTATGTAACACGCACATTTTATTATTTTTAAAGCAATGATCATCTTAGAAGATAATGTGAGAAAAGTTTCTTTTTTTAATCTGTCAGATAAAATTAAGTTAAAACTAAGCCTAAGAGAGAAAAAATATTGGCTTGAAAGATAGATTTTAGTCATTTAAAAACATTAAAATTCGTTATTTATGGGGCAGGGCAGATGAGGAACAAGGTTGGGAGGGAAACTTATCTCTGCATAAGTTTTTATACTTATAGGTTTGTAAACCACGTGGATATTCAAAAATTAAATAAAAATAAATGAATATAATCAATTATACAGTGTATCAAGTGAAAAGAAATGGCATCATGAGATTAATGAATTGATTGCTTCAGCCTATTAGTATTTATTTTCCTTTTCAAGTTTAAAGTAATTGAGAACTAATCTCTTCCACATTGCTACATGAGTTCGCTGAATCACAAATCCTATGCCTTTTGTTCTCTTGAAGTAAGTAGGGTTTTTTAAAAGTCCCATTTTCTATACTGGGCCTCTTTGCTGGCTTCCCAGGACACGGCATGCAGGACTCCAGGAAGCCTAATACCCAAGGGATGGGCCAGAGAACCATATAACAAACCAGGAAAAATAGGACAAAATTCAGAGTTAGATGGAAGAAACTTAGGTTGGGCAAGAAAACACACCAGACTGGAAAACGATCAGGCTGGCATTTTCCTGACCAAATAGGCTTGCCTGTGAGCAGTTCCAGCCAGTTGGGCAGAACAATATTTAGGGGAATCAGAGAAGCCAACACAAGTGGAGAACAACTGCGTGGCGGCCGCCATCCTGGGAGGACCATGACCAGCCTCTCACAGACAAGTGTAAGTGCAGCACCAACCACACGAGTCTCTCACCTGCTTCCTGAAACTTCACATTCCTTTACCTGGGAACTAAGCCTTCCATCCAGGGCAAAGGGCAGAGAGGAAACTGCTGACCACAGAGGGCACCACCACAGCACACCTTAGGAGCTGGAGGGAGGGAGCAAAGAAGCTGTAGGGAAGGCAAGTCAGAGTCAAGAGTTGGGGAGAAGGTGGACTGTGGCTGTGGCTTCTGGGGGCCACCCTAAGGGCCTAACTCCTGGCCTGAGCAGGGCCACAGTCATCAGGAGATGGGACCAAGGTCACCACCTCTGTGCTTCACTCAGAAGATGTAAACAGGATGGTGAGCACAAAACTTGGAAACCTGGAATCTTAGCTCTCAATGCACACTGATGGGCAGAGCAGCAGTGGCTCTTGGTCAACTCTCTGTGGGCCTCCTTGGCTTTTGCATAGTCCCTCCTTTCCATGTGAGGCTTTCACAGAGGCAACTCTGTGCTGTGCTGTCCCTGGGCACAGTCTGGAGCCATCGAGAGGGCAAGCTCTGGAGCCAGGCCACCTGGATCCAAATTCCCAGTGTTTCTGCTGACCAATCTGTGGTTATCAGCCAGCACTCAGCAGCTACAAATGACAGAATTGTTAACTTTAGCCCAAAGGAAATGAATTAGATGGGTGTTGGATAGTGGCCAGAGAACCAGGACAGGAGCCAGGATGGCCCCTGACATCTATGCCCTCTTGTCCCAGAGCTGCTGCTGGAGAGGATCCAGTCCCCCCATCCCCCATCAGTGTGTTTCTTGCGACACTGTGAGGAAGAGGAGACTGGGGCTTTGGGCTCCAAAATCCCAGAACGTACTTACTTTGGTGACATAGAATAGCTACTTACCTTTTCTCAGCCTCAGTTTGCTCGTGTGTAAACTGGGAATGCCAGTAGTTTTACCACAAGAGGTAGTTCTGCGGAATCAGTAAAATCAGGAAGGACAGATGCTTTGGCCAGTGCCTAGCATGTAATTGGTACTCAATACGCCTCAGCCATCATAGCTCTCATTCGTGGATGACCCAAACCTTTGTTCCAAGGTGCCACCCCATTTGTCTGGCCAGGGTGGCTGTTTCCCTGCAGGCTCTGGAAGGGCGGGGTTCCTGCCAGGTGACCTGGATCATTCTGACTACTCTCAGGACCTGTGGCCACCATACCACCGAGTGCCTTCCCAGAAGGGGCAGGGACTCCTGCTCTCAGGAACTCACTCTCACCATCCCTGTCCTTTCCCTCAGGACACTCCAAAAGACACCTCACAAATTCCTAGGAAAACTTTCTGTCTGCAAAAACATTTCACTGCAATAACTGAATTTTAAGTGTATTGATCCCCTGTTGTCAGCAGGA
>NW_006799713.1:94018-114522 GCF_000442215.2 Lipotes vexillifer
GAATAAAAAACATGATTTACATCTGTCACCCACAATCTGTCTCTTCTCACACATGAGATTGCAAGTGTCCCCCAACCTCACCTCTGCCCCACCACCTGTGGCTTCTGCTGATCCTAGTCAGAGTGAACAAATCTTCTTAGCTGTTCCTCAGAGGTGTCGTTTCTTAACTTCATAACTCAACAGCTTGAAAATCATTCATCCGAGGAGTACAGATTGACTTGTGCTCTGCCTTGACACACACGCACATACATATACACAATGTGTGACACCCACGGTCCCCCTCACTCACCTCCCAGTGAAATATGCAGTGCCAGATTGCTTGCCTTTGGAGTATTGACATACATAATTTATTTAAGCAGTTTGTGGATTAGATCAGATTTGTGCAGCTGTTTGTTCAGTTAAAATTTTAAAAAGTCTGTTAGGATTCTGGCCACGTCAGCAAAGAAGGAGCTGGATTTTCAGGCTCTCTATATAAGCAAACCCAGTCTACCAAAATCTGACCTACAAAACTTGTCTCTGTCCTCCAGACTTTCTCTCTTCCGGTCCATTCCCCCATTTTGCAGTAAAAGTCAGCTGTCTACACTGCAAGTCCAGTAGTGTCAACCTCCCAACTTTTTCCCGTATACATTACCCCCGCCCCACCCTTCCCACACACACACTCCAGCTTCCACATTGTCCCAGAATGAAGTTCAGCTTCCCCGTCAGGCCTTACAAACGGCTTTGCTATCTGGTCCTGCTCACCTCCCCAGACCCTCTCTCCCCTCCTCCAGTGCACCCAGCAGCACTCAGCCACGCCATCCTCTGCTCAGGGACTGTGTCCTTCTTAGCTGTTCCTCCAGCTGTTAACTCAGTGCCTGATCCAAATAGGCTCTCAATAATGATGGCTTGAATTAATGTGTATGAATGAATACAAAAGGTCAGGGGGCATCACTCAACTGAAAGCTGTCTTGTTTAACAAAAGGACTTTGAGGCCAGTTTCTCTGGAATAGTGAGGCAAGCCCACCTAGGAATTAATTAGTTATTGACGGGATATGGATATTATGGGGAAGGAAGCCAGTAACAAGTGAAATGAATGAGTTATAAGGATGAAATAATGGGAATTGGAGTCAATTGAATCATCTGATTTGTTGGCTCAACAAACATTTACAGAGCATCCACGGTGTGCCCTGGACCACACTGTGTCCCAGGGACAAAAGAAAATAGGAAACAGTCCCCACCTCCAAGGAGCTCAGAGCTTAGTAGGAGGAGAGAGATGTTTACAAAAATTAATAATAAAAATAAATAACACTAATGATAACAACAACTACCTTTGTTGGGCATCCCCGACATTCTGCTTCCTGTCCTGGGCATTTTACAGACATTGTCTCATTCTCATTTTCCCGGCACATCACTGAGAAAGGAGGAAGGAAGGGCCTTCAAGTGAGGGTTGCAGATAGAGCCGAGACGGGGCACTAGGCGGGGCCAGCTGCCTCTCAGCTCCAGTTGGGCCCCCTCGGGCAGCCCTGTGCTCATCAGCGTGGCCTTCCTGCAGCTGGACCTGCGGCCTGAGCCAATCAATCTTGCAGTCCGGGCTGTCTCACGGGGGCCTCGGCAGATCCCGTAATTAATCTGGCTGGAAACAGAACTTATTTTTACACCTCTTCACATCAGTCCCTATAGACCAGGCTTGAGCACAAAGTGAGAAAACATGAATTGATCACAGCTGTGAAACCATGCTAATTAGTGTGAAGTGCTGAAACCCTCGTTTCTGAGGCTGGAACCCCTGGCTTCCTGGCCACAAGTGATTAATGCCACAAATACCTCTCTCTGCCCCAGCCTTCCAAACCTTAGTGGCCAAGCCCCACCAGCAGCCCCCTGCCCACCTTCTGCCCAGTAACAGTTCAGCTCAAGTTCTACAATGGGCTTTGTAGTCATTAAATGGAAGGACTCTGCCCAGAGTTGCTGCAGCCACAACCATAGTCCAAATGATTGTCGATGGGGTGAGGTGCAGCATCTTAGGGCTCACAGCACAGTCCCTGAGAAATTAGACTTGAAGTCAGGTCACCTGAATTCAAATACCAGCACCTACTTGCTAATTGTATAACCTGGGGCAAGTAATTCGTCTCTCAAACTACCTGAAGTAAAGGACCAGTTTTTTGTTTCTAGGTTTTTTTTTCAAACTTGGACTGATGCTTTTGTAAAATACAAGGACAATAAAATGCTAGAACAATGATCACATGGTTAGAAGTTGCAGCAATGTCCAATTGCTATAAAAATGTTTAAAAGCTACTTTTCCATTTCTACACTCATTGTCATAAACCATTAACAAAAGGATCATGGATGAACACTAATCCACAGCTCATACTCTGAAAAGCAGAATCTGGCACTAGAGTAAGGGTGAGCAAGTGTTAGCTGCTATGATTACGAGTCCCCTCCTACATGCCCAAGGCTCAGGTCCACCATTGCACACACACAGCGCTGGTCAACTCTAGAGAGACTTCTGGAATTTGTACAGTCTCATCAAGCAAATGCATTGGGAGAGAGAAAAATTGTCTTCTAAGTAAGATTATTATTTGTTTATTTATTTACTTTTTGCTGGGAGGGCTCTGACTAAAATTTGTTGTTTAAATTTATTGGACTTTTTGTTTAGAATTGCTTATTTAATTTCTATATTTTTAGTAGTCTTCTTAAGAGATTCATTTTCTTTCCTGAGGATCCCTGGATAACAGGGCTGATTCAGCTATGGGTGGGTTTCTAAGGGCCTATTATGTTGGCTTGATTCTCTCTTAGTGCTTAAAAGCTCTAAGGATATATAAATGAGCCAAAGATGACCTCTGTATATTGGCCCTTAGGTTGTTTACTTCTGCAAAGAAGGCTGGGACCCATTAACTCAAAATCGTAATAACTCATAACTCAAATTTGTACACTTCCAATTGTCTTAAACATAGCTCAAATAAGCATATTTTTAGCCATTTAGAACCTATCTGCTTTGCATAGCCTGTGAAACTTGCCCAACATTAACCAGCCATGGATAAGATAGATCCTGTGGCTATAAAGCCCCCAAGCTATTGCTGTCCTTCCAAGTTCTCTGACCCAGAGACCCCTGAGTGACATCACCTCGATGTGTAAGCCTCTTCTCTGACCCCCTCTCCCCTGGGGGTTTCCCTGCCTGAGTGGAGGTCCCCACACTATAGCCTTGAACGGTCTCATACTGTGAGAAATTTCCCCCACAGGCAAACCTGTTAAAATATCACCCAAATAATGACTGTGTGTGCTACTGCCACCTCATGATCATATCTTTTTCTTGATCAGCCCCCAAGTCCTTCGCATCTCCTACACTGGGAGGACAGTCAGTGTTCTATGCTTTGAACTTGAGCACATAGTGCCTAAGGCAGTAAAGCTGACCCTGAGCCGCTGTGGTAAAAGGAAAAATCTGTTGGTTGCATCTTTCTACTACAAGAGGCTGGAATATGAAGTTGGAAAATCTGCCTTAAAAGTCCTTACTCTGTGTCTTACTGGCTGTGTAATCATGGGCAATTACCTGCTCTTTCTGAGTTTCAGCTTCCTCAGTGGGGAAATGAGAGATAGAACATCCACCTTACAGGTTGTCACAAGGATTAAATGAATTAATGCATGTGATGTGTATAACACATCACAAATAGTAAAGACTCAATAAACGGTCACCATCATCATTATCATTACTGTAGTTTCTCCTTATATAGGCAGTATCTCAACCTCCAGGCCTGGCCCTTTAGCTTGCCTCCATCCCTAACATACTTCTTCATTTATTTATTCACTCTTTCAACAAATAACTAAGCACATACATATCTGGTTGTGCTCTGTGATGAATCATGAAGAAATAGAAAAATCTAATAGACCTGTAACTAGTAAGGAGATTTAATTAATATAAAAATATCCCAACACAGAAAAGCCCTGGACCAAATTGCTTCACTAGTAAACTCTACCAAACATTTGAAGAAGAATTAACACCAATCCTTTTCAAACTTTTACAAAAAATTGAAGAGGTGGGAATACTTTCTAACTCATTCTACAAGGCAAGGCCCAGCATTGCCTGATACCAAAGCCAGACATGATATTACATTAAAAGAAAACTGTGGGCCAATATCTCTATGAATATTGATACAGAAATCCTCAAAAAACATTAGTAAACTGAATTTAGCAGCATATTAAAAGGATTATACACCATGACCAAATGGGATTTATTCCTGGAATGCAAATATAGTTACAACATACAAAAATTAATTGATATAATGCACCACATTAACAGTATTAAGGGGGAAAAATCACATGATCATCTCAATTGTGCAGCAAAAGCATTTGACAGAATTCAACACGTTTATGATTAAAAAAATAATAGGGCTTCCCTGGTGGCGCAGTGCTTGAGAGTCCGCCTGCCGATGCAGGAGATGCGGGTTCGTGCCCCGTTTCGGGAAGATCCCACATGCCGCGGAGCGGCTGGGCCCGTGAGCCATGGCCGCTGAGCCTGCGCGTCCGGAGCCTGTGCTCCGCAAATGGGAGAGGCCACAACAGTGAGAGGCCCGCATAACGCAAGGAAAAAAAAAAATAATAAAAAAAAATAACAATAGAAGGAGATGCCTTCAATATAATAAAGGTCATATGGGAATAACCCACAGCTAACATAGTACTCAATAGTGAAAGTTTTACTCTAAGATGAGGAATGGGACAAGGATGGCTGTTTTCACCAGGTCTATTTAACAGAGTATTGGAAGTTCTAGATAGAGAAATTACACAAGAAAGAGAAATAAAAAATATCCATGATGAAAAGGAAAAATAAAACTGTCTCTTTTCACAGATGATATGATCTTATACGTAGAAAACTCTAAAGATTTAACCAAAAAAAAAAAAAAAGAAGCCCTGTTATTGAAATGTAGCAGGACCCTATTGTCCTTCTTCCCCATGTCCTCCGCCTGCCTTCTGTCTGTGAAAAAACCTTAGCCAAAGAATAAGTTTAATTAGAGAAGTGAGAAAATGCAGAAACAAAGGAAAACAGTCCAAAAAGACTAAATAATAATACTTTAGTCACTAAGCATAGTCAAGGACCTTTAGTTCCTTCTCAAGGGCTATAGATAATATTCTGAGCCTTATCCTGTGAGCTGTCTTGTATATACTGAAACCCCCACCAGGTGGAAGAAGTTAACTACATGATGACCAGACTGTAGCTATGACATAAGCTGCCACAATTCTGAGAATTGGCCTCATGGAAAGGAGAACAAGCTGACCCTGGAACTGAAGATTAACTGTACTTAAAACAAACAAGATGACGCTGGTCAGACTACTGCGTGACCTGTTTCAAGATGACTGTCAGAGTTGATTGTGCTGTTTCTACATATAACCCCCTCCTACCGTCTATAAAAGTTCTTGCCCACTGATTGTCAGTGGTGGGGAGTTGGCCTTTGGACAAGAGTTTGCCCATATCCCACTCCCCACCCCCATTGCCAGCATCCAAAACAAAGCAAACTTTCCTTTCTACCAACCTTGCCTCTTTACTGGCTTTTGAGCACAAGCAGCCAGACCCCTACTTTTGGTTACATTATTACTAATAAACAAATTCAGCAAAGTTGCAGGATAAAAAAATCAACACACAAAGGGCGGTTTCATTTCTACACACTAATAATGAACAATCTGGAAAACAAATTATGAAACTAATTCCACTTACAGTAACATTAAAAACAAGAAAATATTTAGGAATTCACATAACCAAGGAGGTGAAAAACTTGAACACTGAAAACTACAAAATACTGCTAAAAGAAATTAAAGAAGACATAAATAAATGAAAAGCTATCCATGTTCATGACAATATTGTTGAGTCAACACAATCCAAAGTGACCTACAATTCAGTGCAATCCCTACCAAAATTAGGTCTTCTTTTTCTTTTTTTCTTTCTTTTTTTTTTTTGCAGAAATAGAAAACTTCATCCTAAAACCTATATGGAATCTCGAGGGACCTCAAAGAGTCAAAACAGTCTTGAAAAAGAAGAACAAAGTTGAAGGACTCACACTTCCTGATTTCAAATTTTACTACAAATGTATAGTAATCAAAACAGTGTGGTACTGGACTCAGTGCGGATCAGGGCAAACATATAGACCAATGGAATAGAACTAAATGGACAGAAATAAATCTTCACATATATGGTCAAATTAGTTTTGACAGGAGCACCAAGATCATTAAATGAAAAAAGGACGGTCTTTTCAACAAATGGTAATAGAAAAACTGGACATCCACATTCAAAATAATATAAATGGACCTGAAGGTGTTCAGAACAAGCCTCCCCAAAATGTGTCACTTGGCATATAGATTATTTTGAGCTGAGGGAAATCAAGACCCAGAAGCTCAAGAAAACCTTTTACTCCTCCCTTAATTACCTTAAAGAATTTAGATAGGGAGTCTGGTCCAGAAAGAGAGATAACTTTTTATCTGAATGACCTATCTGTATGGCAGAACATCTGACTACTAAACATCTGCTCTTCTTATCATCCTGTGAATTACCCTCCTTCCCACTGAAGCCCTAGGCCCCTATCTCATTCCTTAACTCAAAATAGCATGTAAATCTCACCTGCCCGACTTGTCCTTAGGTCTCACTGTCCTTGTGTGACACCCATACATGTGTAATTAAGCTTGTCTTTTTCTCCTATTAATCTCTTATGTCAATCTAATTATTAGACCAGCTGAAGAACCCAAGAAGGGTAGGGGAAAAAATTTTCCTGTCCAATAGACCCTTACCTAGTACCATATACAAAAATTAATTCAAAACAGATCAAAGACCTAAAAGTAAGAGCTAAAATTATAAAACTCCTAGAAGAAAACATAGAGGAAATCTTCATGACACTGGATTTGGCAAAGGTTTCTTGAATATGACATCAAAGGCATTATATAACAAAAGAAAAAATTGACAATTTGGATTTCAACAAAATTAAAAACTTTTGTGCATCAAAGGACACTATCAACAGAGCAAACAGGAAACCTACAGAATGTAAGAAAATATTTGTAAGTCACATATCTGATAAGGGATTACCATCCAGAATATATAAAGAACTCCCATAATTCAACAAAAAAAACCCAACTCATTCAAAAATAGGCTAAGGACTTGAATAGACATTTCTCCAAAGAAGATATGCAAATGGCCAATAAGCACATGAAAATATGCTCAACATCAATAAGCATTAGGAAAATGCAAATGAAAATTACATGAGTAATTTTGAGATACCACTTCATACCCATTAGGATGGCTATATATCAAAAAATCAGAAAATAATAAGTGTTGGTTAGGATGTGGAGAAATTGGAACACTGGTGCATTGCTGGTGGAAATGTAAAATGGTACAGCAGTTGTGGAAAACAGTATGATGGCTCCTCGAAAAAATAAGCATAAAATTGCCATACTATCCAGCAATTCCACTCATAGATATATACCCCAAAGAATTGAAAGCAAGTACCTAAACATATACTAGCACACCAACATTCATCGAAACATTATACACAATAGGCAAAAGGTGGGTGCAATCCAAATATCCATCAACAGGTGAATGGATAAACAAAATGTTGTATATTTATGTAATGGAATATTATTCGGCTTTAAAAAGGAAGGAAGTTCTGATATATGCTGCAACATGGATGAACCTTGAAGACACTATGCTAAATTAAATAGGCCAAACATGAAAGGACAAATATTGTATGATTCCAATTATACAAAGTACCTAGAATAGTTAAATATACTAAATGGGCACAGAGTTTCAGCATGGGATGATGAACAAGTTCTGGAAAAGAATAGTGGTGACAGTTTACATAATAATGTGAACGTACCTAATGCCACTGAACTATACACTTAAAATGGTTAAGACTGTAAATTGTATGTTATGTATATTTTACCACAGTTTTTTAAAAATAGGCAAGGTAAAACAATATCGATGAGAAAACTTAATCCCTATCATACTTAGTTGATAAAACTATGAATTAAAGAAATTATTATTGTTTAAAAAAAGAAATGAAGTTCTGATCCATGCTACCACATGAATGAAACTTGTATGAATCATACTTGTATGAATCATACTTGTATGATTCCTTTTATATGAAATGTTCAGAATAGGCAAATCTATAGAGACAGAAAATAGATGAGTGGTTGCCTGGTGCTGGGGCAAGGGAGAATGAGGAGTGATTGCTAATGGGCATGAGTTTCTTTGTGGGATATCAAAAGTATTCTAAAATTAGAATCCTGAGTATTCTTGATGCATGTGTTATAATGGTGAAGGAGCCTAACTAAATTGAACCAAAACAAAAACAAAACAAAACTATAATCCTCTGACATCCCCCCCATAAACTTAATTCCTGTGTCTTGAGGACCTAATTAATTCTATCTTTGATGTGACTGGGAATTTATTTCCTCTTCAAAGCCTTGACCATAAAAAAGAATGACCTTTTAAAGATAGTTTGTAGGTTCTGAATTTTCCAGAAAGAATGTTATCTGGTTCAGATGTGCAGTTTCTTTAGCCTAATCAAAAAAAAAAAAAATCCTATCTGATGTACCCTCATAAAAGCCCCATGGGGATTTCTGCTAAATCTGAAATGGAGGATTTCACGTCATGCCTCAAATATTTATTGAGTGACTGCTCTGTGTGGCTGGTGCTAGGAATATAGTGACATACTTGATAATGTCTCGTTCCCCACCTTCATCAAGCTTGCTGCCTAATTGGAGAGTCCCAGTGGAGGTTTTCGGGTTTTGAGGATAAAGACTGCTGTCTTCTCTTCTCTATTCAGTTCCCAGAACAGGAGCTTGGTGTTGCCTCAATGCTCATCTTGGTCCTTACTGGTAATTCGCCATGCTCTTGCCTTTTTTGTCCCTTCTCATGACATAAAAATTAAACATGACAAGACCCACCTTCAGTTCCTTGTTAGGTGGCTGGCTCAATTGGTAAAATTTTACTAAATTTTGCTTGTCATTCTTCTTAGATAAAATTATTTAGCCCAAAGCAATCAGTATTATAAAGTCCAAGGCAGGGACATGGGGTTTGCTATTTAGAGACAGAGAGAATATTTTAGTGTTCTCCTAATCACACCATTGTTGAAAAGGTAAAATAATAACAATTATAACCACTCATGTTCTTGCTCTACAGTGTAAAAGTGCTTTCAAATATATGACATCACCTCGTGAGGTAGGTAGTTATACTTCCCATCAGAATGTCAGCTCCAGGAGAAAAGGAATTTTACATTTTGCTCACTGTTGTATTTCCAGCATCTAGACAGTGCTTGACACATACTGATACTCATTGAATATTTGCCAGTTGCAGGAATGAATGAATGAATGAATGATCATAAATTTTATAAAAATAAAATTGAGGTTCAGACTCATCACAAAGTGATGAGTTCAAAGTCAAAAGGCTAATGCAATTAGAACCCAGGAAAAATCTTGGAAAAGTACACAAAAATACAATTTTCCAGAGAATACAGTCAGCAGTATTAGTCATCAGAAAATTCATATTAAAAACAGAGACTTTTTATGACTCAGGTCTATTTTGGTAAACATTTCATGTGCAGTTGAAAATAATTTGTGTTTTTCAGTTGTTGAAATAGTGTTCTGTAAATAACAGTTGGGACAAGTTGATTGATACTGCTATCCAAATCTTCCATTTCATTACTAATTTTTAAAATCTACCTCTATTATTTACTAAGAAGTCTCCAACTATAATTATGGATGTTTTTGTTTTCTCCAGTTCCATATGTTTTTATATTACATATTTTGGTAGATGCATACACGTTTAGTATTTTTATGTCTTCTTGATGAATTGACCCTTTTATCATTATGGAATGTCCCTTTTTATCTCTAGTTATATTCCTTATCTTGAAGTCTACTTTTTTATAGTCACACCAATTTCATGATAGACATTTTTTCCACTCTTTCACTTTCAATCTATCTGTGTCTTTTTGTTAAAAGTATATATCTAAAGGGAACTTTTGTGCACAGTTTGTGAGATTGTAAATTGGTGCAGCCACTATGGAAAACAGTATAAAGGTTTCTCAAAAAATTAAAAATAGAACTACATATGATCCAGCAATTCTACTTTTGGGACTATATCTGAAGGAAATCAAAACACTATGTTGATCAACGTCAAAAAATACCAAACCACCCAATCAAAAAATGGGCAGAAGACCTGAATGGACATTTTCCCAAAGAAGACATACAGATGTCCAACAGGCACATGAAAAGATGCTCAATGTCATTAATTATCAGAGAAAGGCAAATTAAAACCACAATGAGATATCATCTCACACCTGTCAGAATGGTTATCAAAAGAGATCACAAATAACAAATGTTGGAGAGGTTGTAGAGAAAAGGGAACCCTTGTATACTGTTGGTAAGAATGTAAATTGGTGCAGCCATTATGGAAAACAGTATAGAGGTTCCTCAAAAAATTAAAAAAAGTACTACCATATAACCCAGCAATTCCACTCCTGCGTATTTACCCAAAAAGTCTGGAAAGACTAATTTGAAAAGATATAGGTACCTTAATGTTCATAGCAGCATTATTAACAATTGCCAAGATATGAAAGCAAACCAAGTGCCCATCAACAGATGAATGGATAAAGAAGATGCAGTGTATATATATACAATAAGATACTACTCAGCCATAAAAAAAAGAATGCAATTTTGCCATTTGCAACAACATGGGTGGACTTGGAGGTAAACACTGTATGAAATCACTTATATGTGAAATCTAAAAAAATACAACAAACTAGTGAATATAACAAAAAAGAAACAGATTCACAGATACAGAGAACAAACTAGTGGTTACCAGTGGGGAGAGGGAAGGGGGAGGGGCAAGATAGTGGTAGGGGATTAAGAGATACAAACTATTATGTATAAAATAAATAAGCTACAAGGATATGTAGTATAACAGGGAATATAGCCAATTTTTAATAACTATAAATAGAATATAACTTTTTAAAAAATATTTATTTATTTGGTTGTGCTGAGCCTTAGTTGTGGTCTGAGGGCTCCTTAGTTGTGGCATGCTAACTCTTAGTTGCAGTATGCGTGTGGGATCTAGTTCCCTGACCAGGGATCAAACTCAGGCCCTCTGCATTGGGAGTGCAGAGTCTTATCCACTGTGCCACCAGGGAAGACCCTAGAATATAACTTTTAAAAATTGTGAATCACTATTGTCATACACCTGAAACACATAATATTGTACATCAACTATACCTCAATTTTTTAAAAAATCACTAAAAAAAAAAGCCCACTATGTTGAAGAGATCTACACCCACATGTTCATAGCAGGATTATCTATAATAGCTAAGACATGGAAACATCCTATGTGTCTATTAATGGATGAATGGATAAAGAAGTTGTGGTTTTATATACAATGGAATATTATTCAGCCATAAGAAAGAAGAAAATCCTGCCATTTGTGACAACATGGTTATCAGGCCCTTGAGGGCCTTATGCTAAGTGGAATAAGTCAGAAAGAGAAAGGTAAATACTGTATGATTTCATTTGTATGCAGAATCAGAAAGAAAGAGAGAGAGAGAGGGAGGAAGGAGGGAAAGAAAGAAGGAAGGGAGGAAGAAAGGAAGGAAGGAAGGAAGGAAGGAAGGAAGGAAGGGAACCAAATGCATAGAAAAGAGATCAGATTCGTTGTTACCAGAGGTGTGAGGGTGGGGAATTGGATGAAGGTGTTCAAAAGGCACAAACTTCCAGTTATAAGAGAAATAAGTAGTGGGAATGTAATGTACAACATAATGACTACAGTTAACACTGCTGTATGGTATATTTGAAAGTTAAGAAAATCCTAAGAGTTCTCATCGCAAGGAAAAAAAAGCTTTTCTCTCTTTTTTTTTGTATCTATTTGAGATGATGAATGTTAACTAAACTTATTGTAGTAATTATTTCACAATATATGTAGATTAAGTCATTATGCTGTACATCGTAAAATCATACAGTGCTATATGTAATTATATTTCAATAAAACTGGGACAAAATATGTCTCTCTCATAAACAGCATATAACAGATTCTTGATTTTTTAAAATCCTGATAATCTCTGCCTTTTAATCAGTTTCATCTATTAATATTTTATTATTTAATATTTTAATATTATAGTATACCCACAAAATTCATGTCCACCCAAAACCTCAGAATGTGACATTATCTGGAACTTGGGTCTTTACAGATGGTAATTTGCAGAGGTTATTCTGAATTAGGACAGAGCCTAAATCTGATGCAGTTACAAGCCAAGGAAGAAAGAATTGCTAGCAATCACTAGAAGCTAGGAGAGAGGTATGGAACAGATTCTCCCTCAGGGCCCCTAGAAGAAACCAGGGCTGCATGGCACTTTGATTCTGTATTTCTGGTCACCTGAACTGTGAGAGAATAACTTTCTGTTGTTTTAAACCACCTAATTTGTGGTAATTTGTTAACAGCAGTCCTAGGAAACTAATACAACATTTATGGTAGTTATTGACATGGTTGAGTTTGTACCTACTATCTTCTTTTTGGTTTTTATATTTCCCATCTTTTCTTTCTTTCTCCTTCTTTCCTATCTTTTTTATTTTTAATCAAAATAGTAATTTAGTAATATTCAGTATTCCATTTTATTTCCCCTGTTGGTTTTTTATCTATATTTCTTGGTTGTGTATGTATATTTAAGTGGTTGCTCTATGGCTTCTTATCACATAATTAATATTATACCTTTTCACATATAATGAATGAAGCTTACAGCACTGCTGCTTCAGGAACTCCCCTCTCATCTTTTGTGTAACCAGTTTCTGCAGTTTTCTTTCCACCAAGCCTCCCATTTTCTCTCCCCATTCTCTTTTCCCATCTTTCCCAGAACCCAATGATCTAACAGTAAGGACAGACTTTAGACCCATCTTACAGACTTGAGCCTATCTATTAATGTTGGGGTTTTTTTCATGAAGTAACTGAGAATTTGCTCAAGAATTTATCTCTTTAGAGAAAAGTATGAGCTGTGGCAGCGTCACCAGAACTCAGATTGATGGAGCTGGGAAGGACTGGGTGAAATTGTCAAACCCAGAGCACAAGGGAACAGAGAAGAACGCAGGGGTGGGCTGGTGAGGGGATGCTGCGAGCTGGGGCTGGGGGCCAGCAAGGCCTGATGTCAACAGGGGCCCTGGGCCTCCCTTAGAAGGAGCCTGGATTTTATTCTGATCAAGATTTTTAAACCCACTAATGGAAATTAAGCAGGGGAGTGACATGACATGATTATTGTCTAAAAGATCAGTCTGGCTGAGCTGTGAAGAGCCTGGCTTGTAGGAGAGTAAAAATGGAAGCAGGTTAAGAGGCTACTGCCCTAATCCAGGAAGAGCTGATGGGAAAGACTGATTTCTCTGAACTTCCCTGAAAGCCTGTTTTAAAACTCCATTTCTCTGAATCAGTACGTGTATTTAATAAGGGAGCCGTCTCAGAACATGAGATGAAAGAAGAAATGGCCTGTGTGCACCACAGCTGCAGAGCCTGCTGTCAGATGGAATACATTGCATTTACCTGAAGAGCACAAAGTAAGTGGCTGGATGGAAGCAGAGATTAGCTACTTAAGGGCTTATTCCCTGCTCCCTGCGACCCCTCCAGTGGATGTGGGCACAGTAGAAGTGGGTGAGGTCAAATATTAGGGGTTCTATCGGTTGCCTTGGCTCATTCCATTTTTCTCAAAGTTGAGGAAATCCTCTTCCAAGTTGGAAAAGCAATCCTTTAAGTGTTTGGCTAAACTGCAGGCTATTACCAAGGCCCTGGGAAAGCTTTTAATGTGTGTTTGAAGGAAAAACCTGCCCCTTTGAAGATTTGCTGCTTTTTTTAACTCTCTTCTGAGGCCTCCCTAACGGACAGACACTCGGGGGCTGAGGGGAGTGAGAAGCTAAGGAAGCAGTCTGGCCACCCCAAGGATTAGGGGCAGTGGGAACCTGGCCGAAATAGTCCTGCCATCCCCCACTTCCAGACCCTACTCCCTCCCATGTACGTATATATGGATCAACAGGCCCTACCTGTCAGCCTGGCCCTACCCACTGTATCCCAAAGCAGATAAGATGGCCCTTACCATCAACAGGGGACAGGAGCCTCGTGGCTTGTAGACTTAGGATGTGCTAAAACAGACCAGCACCACAGAACCTATTTTTTTTAATATTTATTTATTTATTTGGTTGTGTGTGGTCTTAGTTGCGGCTCACCGACTCCTTAGTTGGGGCACGTGAACTCTTAGTTGTGGTATGCATGTGGGATCTAGTTCCCTAACCAGGGATCGAACCTGGGTCCCCTGCATTGGAAGTGCGGAGTCGTATCCACTGCGCCACCAGAGAAGTCTCAGAGAACCTATTTTTATGCAACAGATTTTGTGCTATGTGCTGAGATAGAGCGGTTGACAAAATTATGTGTGTCTGCTCTCATGGAACTTGCATTCCAGAAGAGGGACGGGAGAAGAAAAAGTTCCCCAGAAATGAATGATCTTACACTCACCCCTCTCCTCAACCCCGCTCCTCCCGCACACAGCGCCACCACATAATACTCTTCTCGGACTGACTTTGTGGGTGTGGTAACCTGATCCTCAAGTGCCTGAACACTGCCTGTGTCACTGCCTCGCCTCCAGCTTCTCCATCCACTGTGCCTCCCTGAGTGCCAATACTAGCCGGATTCTCTCCGAGGTTTCCAAGCCCTTTGGCTCCCTGCTTGCTGTGTGAGCTAAGCCAGTGTCTCCTACCTCCATCCCACCATTTTCTCTGGAGCTATGATGAAGTTCACACCCCAGGATGCTTCCTGCTTGAGCTTACATTAAAATAGTTCTGGCGCTTGAATATGCTTTATCAAGACTGGGCCATCTATTTCGTTTTCCTTTTCCCTTGGTCGTCCAAAAAAAAAACAAAAATAAAAAAAATAACTTGACTAGGATTTTCATTCCCAAGAACATTTCTCTCTCTAAAATGCAACTTGAATCCAACCACCATCTCCCATGAGCTGATCACACCCTCTTTGAAACATTACTATAAAACTTCTCACTACCCTCTCCAAGGGGGAACAGTTTTTCGAGGCAGGAGCCCGCTGACACACAGTTTTGAGTGCATTAGCCCACTGTGGCCCCCTTTGCCTGGAAAAGCAATAAAGATATTCTTTTCTACTTCATCCAAAACTCTGTCTCCATGATTTGATTCAGCACCAGTGTACAGAGAAGCTGAACTTTCGGCATCATTTTTTTAGAGATCCAGGTCTGATGAGGGATGATTGAGTTCTACACCTTGAAGTCCTCACAGGGAGCAGAGCTGGACCAGTGTTCCCGCGAGCCAGGAAGCTCCAGAAGGTGTCCATAGGAGCAGGGAAGAGGGAAAGGGAATCTCTCCATCCCTCCCCCACAGTCCTCAAACTCCACCAACTGGATGGGTTTTTTTGTTTTGTTTTGTTTTGTTTTGTTGGCTGTGTTGGGTCTTTGTCGCTGCACTCAGGCTTTTTCTAGTTGTGGCGAGTGGGGGCTACTCTTTGTTGTGGCATGCAGGCTTCTCATTGCGGTGGCTTCTCTTGTTGTGGAGCATGGGCTCTAGGCACGATGACTTCAGTAGTTGCAGCACGTGGGCTCAGTAGTTGTGGCGCATGGGCTTAGTTGCTCCACAGCATGTGGCATCTTCCTGGACCAGGGCTCAAACCCATGTCCCCTGCATTGGCAGGTGGATTCTTTACCACTGCGCCTCCAGGGAATTCCTGGATGGGAGTTTTAACCTGGAGAGCCGCAGGCTCACAGATGTCATAGGTGGTTTCTCTTCAGACCTGGAGCTTAGAGGTAGAATGCCCTCAGGTCAGACAGCTCAGTCATTCTCAAACCTGGTGGCACAGTAAAATGTAAAAGAACAGAAAAGAGGGGAAAAAATTCCCAGTTCCCAATCCAGACCAACAGAAACAAACACTCTGGAATGAAGCCCAAACAACTATGTTTTTTAAAAGTGCCCCAGGTGATTCTAATGTGTAGTAAGGGTTGAGAACCACTTCTAATCCAACACGCTCATTTTGTAAGTGAGAAAATCACAGGCCCAGTGGATTAGACAATAAAAGGCATTAGGCCAGTATAGGAGCCATTTTGGAAGAAATCAAATGAAATCCTCATCATGCACAACACAGCAAAATTAATTCCAGAAACTTAAATGTAAAAAACTCAATCCTTAAAAAAGAAAAGTAGAAAATATGTGCATATTTATCTGTTAGAAAAATTATAAAGAAATGCTCAACTTCTTTAGTTAGAAAAAGAAATGTAAATTCAAGCAACACTGAAATGTCCTTTTCCATATAGTATATAAATAGGATTTTTAAAAGATGAATGCTGAATGGTGTGGATGAAGCAGACACACACTGTATTTCTCCTCTTTTCTGAATGTCAGCTTGTGTCCTCTCACACATTGCTGGGAGGAATATTCATTGTTAAGTCTTCTGAGAAGCAATTTGAAAATAGCTATCAAAAACTTTGAAAATATTCTAGTGAGAGTTAGGGTTTTCCAGAGAAACACAATTGATAGAATGTGCAAATCTATCTATATATAGAAAGAGATATATTTTAAGGACTTGGCTCATGCAATTATGGAGGCTGAAAAGTCCAAAATCTATAGGGTGAGCTGGCAGGCTGGAGACACAGAAAAGAGCCAATGCTGTAGTTCCAGTTCAAAGGTCATTAAGCTGGAGACTCAGGAAAAAGCCAGGGGTTGCAGTTCAAGTCTGAAGACATCTGTTGCAAAATTACCTCTTGCTTGGGGGAGGATCAGTCTTCCCCACCCCACCCCCCGGCCCCCTGCCAGGACTTCAACTGATTGGATAAGTCCTACCCACATTATGAAGGACAATCTGCTTTACTCAAAGTCTACCAATTTAAATGTAAATCTCATGCAAAAACACCCTCACAGAAACATCCAGAATAATGTTTGACCAAATATCTGGGCACTGTGGCCCAGCCAAGTTAAGTCATTAAATTAGCCATCACAGATGTATTTTAGAATTAGACCAACCAGCATTTGAATCCCAATTTTGCCACTTAATAGCTCTGAGCTTTCCTTTATTTGTAAAATATAAATAATAATACAAATCCTGCAGGATTATGAGAAATAAATTAGGTAATGAATACAGAGTGCCTAGTATATAGTAAGTACTTAATAAATGGTAGACATTTTTATTACCTTTACTCATAGATTCCTCTTTTGGTACTCTATACTAAAAGAAATAACCTGATATGTGAAAAAGTTTTATCATCAAAGATGTTTATTGCTGTACTAGTTATAATACTGAAAAAATAGGAAATAGGAAATAACCTAAATGTCCACCCATTGAAGAATGGTTAAAGAAACTGCAGTAGGAAAGAATATTAAGCAGCCATTAAAACTGATGAATGCAAAGTATCTTCAACACTACAGGAAAATACTCACGTCATATAAAGTAATAAAAGCAGGAAACAAAATTCATATACATTTTATGTGCTTAACTATGTAAAAAAGGACAGTGAAATATTAGTTATTAATTATTCAAACATTAGTGATTTCTTCTTTATTTTCTAATTCAACAATGAGCTTTCACGTTTTAATAATTAAGCAAAATTAAAATAATATAGCTTTAGATTGCCTTCTGTGATGAACTCTCTTTGGTGTGGTGGCAGAGTGGTTACCAAGAACACCTTCTCCCTAGCCTGGACCTTCCCCTTTGAGCTGGGCTTGAGCTGTCCATGGGCAGGTAGGAACATCCCAGGCTGGCTGCCAGCTTCCTTGGATGGTTTACAGTCAAGCTTCCCCATGGAAATTCTCCAAATATTTTTTCATTAGCTGGCTGTCTTGAAGAGTAAAGCCACATTTCTGACTCTCTGGGCGATATAGTAGTAGTTCCATTTTCTTAATTTCTTGAGAAAAAGTGCAAAGGTGCCCATAGGCATTAGGGCTGACTCCAGTCTCCTAACACTGGAGGTGCAGTTAGCAGATAAAGTTCTATACCCAGAGTCCCGGGCAGAACTCATGTGCTTGTGGCTTATGTCCAGCTGAAATTACCAACCCCTGCAGGCAGCAAAGAATTGGGTGACCAGAAACCCAGCACCCAAGAACTGAGAAAATGCTTTGCATTGCTTCACCTCATGAGCTCATGTGACCAGGAAAACAAATTACTCACTGCTGAAATCACAAGGTAAGAGGAGTTCAGAAAAGGAGAAAAGAGGAAGGTTGTCTTCTCTCTGCAGCTAAATACATATAACTAAAGCATAAACTAGGATCAAAATTCTGTCAGTGTGACCAAAACTGAATTTCTGCTGGGGATGGAAAGTCAGGAAATGATTTGTGTGTCATATTAATAATTTAATCATGGTCTCTGCAATTACCATCATGAATGAGCAATGCCCTTTCCCACAGGCAAGGCCTCAAGCCAAAGAGAAATGTGTGAGTGGACACCACTGCATAACCCATGTCAGCTACAAATTGGCATTTTCCATGGGCACTTGCCATCTACCTCTACAAAGATTAAATCAGGTGCTCCTGCAGCAGCCAACTTTCAACACCCCCTGAAAGGAGTTCAGGGTGGAGAGCAGAAATGAGGCACTCTGTGCTCTGGAAAAAAACTGGCAGAGCAGGTCTTCAGATACTGATAGTTAGATACTTTCAGGAGCCAATTTTAAGAGCCCAATTCTTGTATCTCCTCATACCTGGAAAAGCACTAAAATCCTTCACGGTGACGTCTGCTCCTTGTGACTAGCAGTAACCCTCATGAGACTAGAAAAAAACCTTCAGTAAAAGAATTTGTGCTTGATTGCATGTACTCCCCTTTCACCAAAATCACATACATCCTGACCTTCCCCCTTGCCACTTTGGAGCAGTTTCTCAGAGCTATCTGAAATGCTGTCTCCTGGGCTACAGTCCTCATTTTGCCCCAAATAAAACACAACTCACAACTCTTACATCATTCATTTTTTTAAAGTTGGCACCTCTAACTCTACCTTACGGGTTTCGGCATAAGATGGCACCAGAGTGATTTTCAGGAATAGGCTGGCTGGACATGACCACGTGAGGGTAGGCAGGAGAGTGAATGCTTCTGGCTCCAGGTGCAACAGGAGAGCATTTCCCACCTTCCTCACAGTATCCTCTTCCTCTTTCACACATCTCTTCTTTTATCCTCCCCTCTCCTGTTCTAACATATTCCTCCACCTTGGGTTGCACCATGCTGTTGCCTGCTAAGGGCTTGTCTAGGTAAGAGGTTAACTAGTAAAAGTGTATAGGGGCCACAGAGCTCCTACAGAGATTCACCAGTGATTAGACGATTCTTTGTGAAAAAAAACTTTTTTTTCCATTATGAAAGATAACACTCAACATTTTGTTATAATTCCCTTCCTTCTTTACCCTGTGCATAATTTTCATTTGGACTTTTGAGTATAGCTGAGATGATTATGAAGCCTACTTTATTTTCATTTAACAAGCGTTTTCCCCCATTTATTATAGACTCATAGGAAGAATCATTTTTTTCAGGTGCTTATAAATATTCCACTGAGTGGATAGGTCAGAAATCACTTAATCCCTTTTCTATTGTCATAATTCCTTTTTTTACATTAAAAAAATTATTGAGGTAAATTGACATATAACCTATTAGTTTCAGGTGTTCAACATAATTTTTTGATATTTGTGTATATTGTGGAATGATTACCATTATAAGTCTATTTAACACCCATCACTGTACATAGTTATCAAAAAAAATTTTAAGAGAAAGTTTGTTTCACCCTTTTAGCAAATTTCAAGTATTCATTATAGTATATTAACTATAGTAATCATGCTGTACATTACATGCCCATGAATTATTTATTTTATAACTAGAAGTTTGTACCTTTGACCCCCTTTACACACTTCCCCCACTCCCCACCCACTGCCTGTAGCAACTACCAATCTGTCCTCTATCTATAAGCTTGGTTTCTTTGTTTATTGTTATATTCCACATGTAAGTGAGATCATATGTTATTTGTCTTTCTCTGTCTGAATTGTTTCACCTAGCAGGTCCATCCATGTTGTTACAAACAGCAAGATTTCTTCTTTTTTATGGCTGAATAGTATTCCATTGTGTATATATACCACAATCTCTAACCATTCACCCATTAATGGACATTTAGGTTTGGGGTGGGGGTATATATCTTTTTGAGTTACTATTTTCATTTTCCTCAGATAAATACCCAAAAGTGGAATTGCTGGATCATCTGGTAGTTTTATTTTTAATTTTTTGAATTAAAATAAAACTACTACTTTCCAGAATAGATGCTCCAATTTACATTCCCACCAACAGGGTATGAGGCATCTCTCTTCTCCACATCCTTGCCAACACTTGTTATTTCTTGTCTTTTTGATAATAGCCACTGTAAGAGGTGTGAGTTGAAAGCTCATTGTGCATTTCCTGATTTGATCAGTGATATTGAGCATTTTTTCAGCTACCTATTGGCCATGTGTATGGCTGCTTTGGAAGAATATCTATTCATATCCTCTCCCCAATTTTTTTTTTTTTTTTTTTT
>NW_006799713.1:115959-140373 GCF_000442215.2 Lipotes vexillifer
AACCTGTGTCCCCTGCATTGGCAGGCGGACTCTCAACCACTGCACCACCAGGGAAGCCCTGTTTTATTGAGTTTTGAGAGTTATTTATATTTTTGGATACAAGTTCTTTATCAGATATGTAGTTTGCAAATATTTTCTTCCAGTCTGTGTCTTGACTTTTCATTCTATTAACAGTGTCTTTTGAAGCAGAAGTTCCCAATTTTAATGAAGTCCAATTAATTCATTTTTTTTCTTTCCTGGATCTTGCTTTTGGTGTGATAGCTAAAAAATCTTTGCCTAACTCAAGGTCACAAAGACATTCTCTTATTTTTTCTTCTACAAGTTTTATACTTCTAGGTTTTACATTTAGATCCATGATCCATTTTGAGTTCATTTTTTGACATGGAACAATTATGGATCACAGATCATATTTTGCATATGGACATTAATTATTCCAGCACCATTTATTGAAGAACTATACTTCTTCCACTGAATTGCCTTTGTACCTTTGTCAAAATCAATTGACCATTTATCTGTGAATCTATCTCTAAACTCTCTATTCTGTTCCACTGATCCATATATATCTATCTTTACACTAATATCACATTATCTTAATTACTGTAGGTTTATAATACATCTTAAACTAAGGTGATGTAAGTCCTCAAACTTTATTCTTCTTCAAATTATTTTGGCTATTCTAGGTCCTCTGTATTTCCATATGCATGTTAGAATCAGCTTGTCAATTTCTATATAAAAGCCTCTTGGAATTTTGACTGGGAGTGTGTTGAATCTATAGATCAACTTAGGGAGAATTAGCATTTTAACAGTATTGAGTCTTCCAATTCACAAAAGTGGAATATCTCTCCATAAAATATATTTTTTAAATGTTATCTGTTGACTTCAGTAAAGTCATAAAGTTATAAATATATGCTCATAAATATTTTGTGGGGTGCATGTGTGTGTTTGAAAACTGTTGAAAGAGCTAAGTTTCATGCTTTGTTAACACAGTAGGGGCCAAAGCAGCATGTGCGGAGCCAAGAGCATAGCACTATAGGAGGGTGAGTCCCTAAGAATTGATAGAAATTTGGCAGTGGACCTCCACAGGCAGTAAAACTGATGTGATTATGTTATGTTAACATGCTATGGAAAGATATTACCTAGATCTTAGGGGCGAGAGTGCTTCTGGTGACATCTGGGTCATAGACTGAAAACCCCTTGCAAGAGAAAGAAACGCCCCTCACCATGCCACCTCAGATCCAACCCCTCTTTCCAGGGTGACAAAAGAAAAAGTCCAACCATAGCACTTCAGAAAATCTATTCACCTCTACTCCATATGACATGAGGCTCTATAGCATTGTAATTATATATGTGCACTCAACCACCTTATAATCCTACTCAGGTTTGGAAAGTTGCTAACTAGAAGTTAAAGAAGTCTCTCTTTCTTTCTCTCTCTTCCTTCTTTCCTTTCTTTCTCCCCTCATTTTTCTTTCCTTCTTCCTAAATTTAAGTTCTCTTTTGATAAATTAATAAATAAAAAGTCATACATGTCCCTAACCATTCTCCCTCCAAGATTCTAATATGCCCTTGGAGGGTGCATTCCCCTCACTTAACTTCTCATTTATCATTCACAAGAAGTTGATGCACCAGGTGGAAAGTTCACCTATCTCTACTTGCTTCCCCAGCTGTAGAAGACTTTTGACTTCTAACCGGTGCTAAATTTTTCCCTGTCTGTATTTTTTTATGTAGCCAGTGTCAATCTCACAGTCTCTGGATCTGCCAGGGTACAGTTTGGAATTGCTGATAGGACAAGGATTCTATTTTATTTTTCAGTAGCATCTTTGCTACCTGAAACACTTTCTGTAGCTACTACCTTCTTTGTGTTCATTAGGAACTGAGCAACAGGATGATAAAATGCATCCTCCTGCTGGCACGAGTTGGAATCCTATCTCAACATAGGAACTAAATGAGAATATAAACTTCAGCTACCAAACAGAGAACTGTGTTATTTTCATAGTTCCTTCCTTCTAGGAATGATTGTTTTTCTTACAAAAGAACAGCATTCTTCTTGCCTTGAGCCTTGTGCAGAATAACATTCCTTCAGGACTAGGGCTCTGGTGTTCCCTGAAAGTCCTCCTGCCAGGACCCAGAACCTATCCTGAACCCCACAATGGAGCTGGATATTTGGAGTGCGAAGAGTGGCTCTCTCTGAACCAAAACACATGAGGGAGAGCACTTCACGGTGTGTTCAGGGCTCTTGTCCTGACTTTAATTTATTTGACATTTTTGTCAGTGACTTGCTGGAAAACACAGAAAATCATGGAATTATGACAGTGAATGTAATACATAAAATCAGTGCTCACCAGATATTTCATGTTTCCCAGTCTCCCTTGAAGGTAGGATTGGGTCACGTGACTAATTCTGGCCAATGGGCTATGAGTCAGGCACCTCCTCCATCTTTTCCTTCCCCTGCAGCAGAGACCCTGGGGTACCTGTGCTCCAGATGGCCCTGCCTCAAGATAGAGGGAGGCAGCCAGACCCACATTGGACCTTGTGTAAATGAGAAATAAACCTTTCTGTATAAGTCACTGAGGTTTGCCGTTTTGTCTGTTAGGGCAGCTACTGTTATTATGTCAGTGAATATAGCCAAACTTCTTAATGCAGTTGAGAAACAGTCTCTTGGCCTAATACTGAATCAGGATGAGTAGAGCTTTCAGGTATCAGGTGCTATTAGCTAAAATGGAGGGAGTCACTAGAGCCACCTTTTTGCCTTAGAGGTTTCTGAACTAGCAGGGTAAGTTAACTCAGAGACACAGTTCAGAGAACTATGACCAAAGGTGGTGGAAGCAGCCTTTCGGTGGATATATTTAATGATGTCTTGAAACAGGAATTTCAGTAACCCTAGATGAGAACTTCATCACCTACTGTTTACTGTGCATTGAATTGCAGGCATGGAGGTGCAGAAACCTCTACTAGCCCTTAGGCAGAACCCAGATAAGCAGGCCTCCCTTCCAGAGACCCTCTGGTTTCTCATTCATGCCGAGGGCTGACATCAAAACTTTGTTGCAACAAAAAGAAAAGAAATTGAGTTATTTGTAGTGAGGTGGATGGACCTAGAGTCTGTCATACAGAGTGAAGTAAGTCAGAAAGAGAAAAACAAATACCGTATGCTAATACATATATATGGAATCTAAAAAAAAAAAAAAAGGTCATGAAGAACCTAGAGGTAAGATGGAAATAAAGACACAGACCTACTAGAGAATGGATTTGAGGATATGGGGAGGGTGAAGGGTAAGATGGGACAAAGTGAGAGAGTGGCATGGACATATATACACTACCAAACGTAACATAGATAGCTAGTAGGAAGCAGCTGCATAGCACAGGGAGATCAGCTCAGTGCTTTGTGACCACCTAGAGGAGTGGGATAGGGAGGGTGGGAGGGAGGGAAACACAAGAGGAAAGAGATATGGGGATATATGTATATGTATAGCTGATTCACTTTGTTATAAAGCAGAAACTAACACACCATTGTAAAGCAATTATACTCCAATAAAGATGTTAAAAAAAGAAAAAAAAGGAAAGTAGTGTGGTACTTGCCTCCTCACCACTGACAATCTCCAGCTCATTATTAAGAGGAAAGAGAAGTCCTCCCTCACTGGAAGGACTAGGGGTGGTTTTTATCTGATGCAGTGGTTACATAATGCTGTCTCCCTCAGAAATTAAATTGTAATAGGAATATTGGCAGCACTACCAAAAATAAGTAAATAAAGTTCTCTCTCTGGCTCCAAGCTTACCTTAGATTTGCCTTATAGTGATCACAAAGAATACATTAGGAGATTTCATCGGGGTTAGAGTCTCATTCAAGGGGAACTGGTATTAATCTAAAGAGAGAATTAGGAAGTGGCAGCTTGATCGTAGTGTCCTTTATATAACGATTACTTATTTTTTTTTTTTTTTGGTAGCAGTGGTGAACCAGTCTATTTAGAGCTAATTGCTTAAGTAGCAAAGTGAGCTCTGGGAGAAAAGAAGAAAGGGAACTTTTAAACAGCACATTAGTCTCAAAATGGCAAAAACATCCATGTCTAAAAGAAGAAAAAATACTAAAGACAGTTTTCTGCTCACCATAGAGCTCAGGTACTTTAGAATTCTTTCAGATTTGGGGACGAAGAACTTTGAAAAATTAGCCAAAATGATAGGTTGATGTGATAGGACCAAGTGACAATTTAGTCAAAATGAGATTTTCTTTTTGCTGTCTGCCTATAGAGCTGCTACAGCTCATTGCTGCTACCTAAAGGAGACCAGTTCTCATGAGGTCTCAGTGGCCTCCGAACCATCCCCAGGCGAGCACCCTGGTCTCTTCTAGACAATCATGGCAGTGTGCCATGTGGACAGAGTTTTAGGTCTGGAGGCAGGTTTATGGAGGGAGTCTGGCTTAGCTGTGGCCTGGACCAGTCATCCCAGCCATCCTTATCCAACTAATCTGCACAAGGCCAAGGCAAAAGAGATGGTTTTCCATTACACTCTCCATCAGCCGGCCTTCTCACTTGGTGAGCAGCGGTGCTAAGCCTCATTCTTTCACTAACTCCAGGACCACCTGCAGCCTGACTGGTATCAGCTCATCAGCGGGCTGAGACAGATGGTTCAGAAGTTGAAAGACAAGAATGGTGACAACAGGAAAGGTGTTTGACTGTGTTTCTTATCCAGAACCCAGTTTGTTTACTTATATTAGAATAACTTCAGATGTGGTGAAGCTATCAAAACATTATAAAACATATCAATATTCTATATCTGGGGTCTGCTTGAAACTAACGAGGGGGTGGGACTGGGGGTAGGGGTGTCAATTAAGGAATGTCACTCACCACCCAGTTCTACAAGAATCGAGTCATTAGCCACTGCACCCACTGACCTACAACACACCCTGGAAAGAATTCAGGGTGAAGATCAGCGATAAGGCCCTCTGTGCTCTGGAAAAACTGGCAGAACAGGCCCTCAGATAGATATTTTCAGGAGAAAATTCCATGAACCCAGATTCTTGCATCTTCCCATACTTAGAAAAGCACTAAAATCATTAACTGAGAGACCCGTTCCTCATGACTAACAGTAACCTTCTACCAAGATGTGTGCTTGATTGCACATACCCCTTCTCCAAAACCCCGTATCTATCTACTGACCTCCCCACCCTCAGCCTCTCTGGAGCAATTCCTCAGAGCTATCTGAGAGGCGTCTCCTGGGCTATAGCCCTCAGTAAGTCCCCAAATAAAACTGAAACTCACAGCTCTCACATTATGCATTTTTATTTCAGTTGACAGGGGCGTGGAGGGTGGAGGTTTGAGGGGTTGAGGTTATAGATGGAACAGTCATCACTGAAAGCTGATACTTGTTGAAACTGGGTTATGGGTATATGGGGGTAGTATTCTTATAGTATGGTTGTTTGGCTCATACAAGTTAATGGATGCAAAGTGCTCAGCATATAGTAAATGCTCAATAAATAGTAGCTATTATCCCCACTTTATACATGAAGATGTGAGGCTCAGAGAAATTTAGTAATTTACCTGAGCTCACAAATCTGGGAGGCAGTGGAGCGAGGTCTCTAAACCACACCTATTGCATCTGAAAGCCTGGGCTCTTAGGCGCTCTCCTCTGTGTCTCTTTCCTCTACGCTTCTCCAGGTTTCTGTGGTTTCCCATTGTTTGACTCCTTTCTTCCCTTTCAAAGTTACAGTTGCTTAAACCCCCCTCCACTCAGAGTCCTGAGTGGACCAAGCCTGGTTATAAAGTCAAATTTCTCAATGATTCATTCAACTCACATTTGAGTGACTGGCACTGCACAAGGTGCTGGTATAATAGAGATAAAGGCCCAGCTCTCAGGGAGCTCACAGTCTAGAGCTGCAGACGGAAGTTAATGGACAGAGTTATCGAGCGTCTACCATGTGCCAGGCCCTCTTGCAGATGCGTGGGATGGAGCACTCAGGAACATAAAACATGCTGAGTCCCTTGTGTTCAAAATGAGGAGCCTGAGGTAGAGGTGAACTAAAGCAAGCAGGACATGGGGTAGTGGCAGGAAAACCACCAACTGTAATAAATGTTGGTAGGTGCTGTTCCTGTGTTAGAAGCGAGAGCTGAATGCTCCAGAAACACAAGGAAGTGATACCTGCAAGGAGTCCTAATGCCGGGAGGCTTGGTGAAGATGGTATGTGTTCCCCAGGGCAGCGTTCAGAGCCACAAGAAAAGGTGTGGAGTCGTGCCACAGGGTGGCACACGTGGGTGGTATGGCTGGAGTCAAAAGGGTGTGTGAGAAACGGTGGAATCTGCAGCCAGGCCACAGAAAGCCTTGTCTGCAGGTCTAGGGTGCCTGGACTCTACCTTGTTGGCCCCTGTGCTTCCTAAATGTGCCCGATAAGAATCACCCAGGTGCTTGTTAAAAGCTGCTTTTCAAGTTCTACAACAGGCCTGCTGCACCAGAGTCTTAGAGGAGAGACTCTGACTGAGGCCTTCTAACAAGCCCTCAGGTGGTTCTTATGACCAAACAAATTTGGAAACAGCCTGGAGGTGATATTGGTCAATGAGAGCTAATTCTAGACCAGTTCTTAACGAAATGAATCCTCATCTCCCCACCTCCGCCCCTCCCCCTTGCAAAAGTGCACACCCTTGAATCTTCCTAAGTGTCTGCAGGGGTTGGTACACTGACCCTGTCTGCAGACTTCTAGACCTCATGACCTGATGAGGCTGTGTGTGACCTTTGCCACCAGCAGCATCACTGCAGAGCAGTATATTCCCACAGGCAGAAATCAAACAGCAGACATAGAAGCAATAGAATATATTGTTCCTTGTTTTCACTGTTGTTTTTTTCTTTTCTTTTTATTAGGGTTTGTGTTTGCAATGTGCACTAGCTATAGCCTGACTGAATATTGCAATCATAAAAGGAGTAGAAGGGAGAGAGGATGAATCCTAGAAGAAGGGTTGGAGCGGTGAATAGAAATTTCTATGGGTCAGAAAACTATGTTTGTAGCCATCTGGCAAACTGTAATAGAACATGCCTTGATGAAGAGACAAATATCTCCTCCTTCTAGAATTCTCAAGGAGTGCTGGCAAAAGCTTCCTCAGAGAGAGAGTGGTGAGAGATTTGACAATACAGATTTTATACATGCTGTGCGTAAGTGGGCTAGGGATTAGGTTTCCTAATACCAAGTTAGTGTTGCTAAAGCTTCCCATGATGGAAAAATGCTCTCGATGTTAAATATCTTGGCTTCAGACAGTTCAGAAAGGATTAGTGAGAAATTCTACTGCAATTCATGGTTGATACCAAATAAGGGTGGGGGGAGGAGAGAACAGAGAAAAGAGAGACAATGCCAAAAAATGAAAACTCATTTTATCTCTTCTATTAAAGCCAGATGTATTTTAGGCCCTGTTTCTAAGCAACTGCATAACGGTAATATTCTTGAATCTTTTTTAAAGACTCACAACTGTCAGAGTCAGTAAAGGTCAGAAGGTAATTATAAAGTAATAAGGATGACATACGAGAGGCAGAATCACCCCAGCATCGTTTGGGAAGCAGTGACATTTTGTATTTTGCATTCATTTTCAGAAACTCTAAGATCTTCCTTGGGGCACTCAGACATGCTCCTCTGGGAAGACCACTGACCCAATCAAACTTGAGGGCAACATTGGCATTTAGCCTGCCCATCCCATATCACCCATCTCCAATCACCCATGGAGACAGATGGAGCTCCCACAGTGTGCACACACCTCCACTGGTTGCTGAGGGGGTGTAATAATCCTCTCAGACAATGTAGAACCAATAAAGAACTTTCTAACTGGAAATGCCTTTGAGAGCAGTCCAACAGGCGCTATAGATAGATATGGAAACTGAACCCATACACAGGAGGGGAAGAGGAGAGAGAAGGAAACTAAGATCTATGAAGGGCATGCATGTGCCCGCTTCAGGCTCTCTGAATGTGGAGACCTTTTATCTAGCATGACTTTGTTCTTAATTTTGAGTGCGACATTGGGACAAAGAAAGAAATTAGTATTCATTGTGTTCCTCAAGCACTTTGCTAGGCCCTTTATATACATTAGCATTTTTTAACATCTTTATTGGGGTATAATTGCTTTACAATGGTGTGTTAGTTTCTGCTTTATAACAGAGTGAATCAGTTATACATATACATATGGTCCCATATCTCTTCCCTCTTTGTCTCCCTCCCTCCCACCCTCCCTATCCCACCCCTCCAGACAGCCACAAAGAACCGAGCCTGTTTCCCTGTGCCATGCGGCTGCTTCCCACTGGCTATCTACCTTACGTTTGTTAGTATATATATGTCCATGTCTCTCTCTCGCCCTAACACACCTCACCCTTCCCCCTCCCCATATCCTCAAGTCTGTTCTCCAGTAGGTCTCTGTCTTTATTCCTGTTTTACCCCTAGGTTCTTCATAACATTTTTTTTTCTTAAATTCCATATATATGTGTTAGCATACGGTATTTGTCCTTCTCTTTCTGACTTACTTCACTCCGTATGACAGACTCTAGATCTATCCACCTCATTACAAATAGCTCAATTTCGTTTCTTTTTATGGCTGAGTAATATTCCATTGTATATATGTGCCACATCTTCTTTATCCATTCATCCGACGACGGGCACTTAGGTTGTTTCCATCTCCGGGCTATTGTAAATAGAGCTGCAATGAACATTTTGGTACATGACTCTTTCTGAATTCTGGTTTCCTCAGGGTATATACCTAGTAGTGGGATTGCTGGGTCATATGGTAGTTCTATTTGTAGTTTTTTAAGGAACCTCCATACTGTTCTCCATAGTGGCTGAACCAATTCACATTCCCACCAGCAGTGCAAGAGTGTTCCCTTTTCTCCACACCCTCTCCAGCATTTATTGTTTCTAGATTTTTTGATGATGGCCATTCTGACTGGTGTGAGATGATATCTCATTGTAGTTTTGATTTGCATTTCTCTAATGATTAATGATGTTGAGCATTCTTTCATGTGTTTGTTGGCAGTCTGTATATCTTCTTTGGAGAAATGTCTATTTAGGTCTTCTGCCCATTTTTGGATTGGGTTGTTTATTTTTTTGTTATTGAGCTGCATGAGCTGCCTGTAAATTTTAGAGATTAATCCTTTGTCAGTTGATTCATTTGCAAATATTTTCTCCCATTCTGAGGGCTGTCTTTTGGTCTTGTTTATGGTTTCCTTTGCTGTGCAAAAGCTTTGAAGTTTCATTAGGTCCCATTTGTTTATTTTTGTTTTTATCTCCATTACTCTAGGAGATGGGTCAAGAAGGATCTTGCTGTGATTTATGTCATAGAGTGTTCTGCCTATGTTTTCCTCTAAGAGTTTGATAGTTTCTGGCCTTACATTTAGGTCTTTAATCCATTTTGAGCTTATTTTTGTGTATGGTGTTAGGGAGTGATCTAATCTCATACTTTTACATGTACCTATCCAATTTTCCCAGCACCACTTATTGAAGAGGCTGTCCTTTCTCCACTGTATATTCCTGCCACCTTTATCAAAGATAAGGTGACCATATGTGCATGGGTTTATCTCTGGGCTTTCTATCCTATTCCATTGATCTATCTTTCTGTTTTTGTGCCAGTACCATACTGTCTTGATTACTGTAGCTTTGTAGTATAGTCTGAAGTCAGGCAGCCAGATTCCTCCAGCTCCATTTTTCATTCTCAAGATTGCCTTGGCTATTCGGGGTCTTTTGTGTTTCCATACAAATTGTGAAATTTTTTGTTCTAGTTCTGTGAAAAATGCCAGTGGTAGTTTGATAGGGATTGCATTGAATCTATAGATTGCTTTGGGAAGTAGAGTCATTTTCACAATGTTGATTCTTCCAATCCAAGAACATGGTATATCTCTCCATCTGTTTGTATCATCTTTAATTTCTTTCATCAGTGTCTTATAATTTTCTGCATACAGGTCTTTTGTCTCCTTAGGTAGGTTTATTCCTAGATATTTTATTCTTTTTGTTGCAATGGTAAATGGGAGTGTTTTCTTGATTTCACTTTCAGATTTTTCATCATTAGTATATAGGAATGCCAGAGATTTCTGTGCATTAATTTTGTATCCTGCTACTTTACCAAATTCATTGATTAGCTCTAGTAGTTTTCTGGTAGCATCTTTAGGATTCTCTATGTATAGTATCATGTCATCTGCAAACAGTGACAGCTTTACTTCTTCTTTTCCGATTTGGATTCCTTTTATTTCCTTTTCTTCTCTGATTGCTGTGGCTAAAACTTCCAAAACTATGTTGAATAAGAGTGGTGAGAGTGGGCAACCTTGTCTTGTTCCTGACCTTAGTGGAAATGCTTTCAGTTTTTCGCCATTGAGGATGATGTTGGCTGTGGGCTTGTCATATACGGCCTTTATTATATTGAGGAAAGTTCCCTCTACACCTACTTTCTGCAGGGTTTTTATCATAAATGGGTGTTGAATTTTGTCAAAAGCTTTCTCTGCATCTATTGAGATGATCATATGGTTTTTCTCCTTCAATTTGTTAATATGGTTAATCACATTGATAGATTTGCGTATATTGAAGAATCCTTGCATTCCTGGAATAAACCCCACTTGATCATGGTGTATGATCCTTTTAATGTGCTGTTGGATTCTGTTTGCTAGTATTTTGTTGAGGATTTTTGCATCTATGTTCATCAGTGATATTGGCCTGTAGTTTTCTTTCTTTGTGACATCCTTGTCTGGTTTTGGTATCAAGGTGATGGTGGCCTCGTAGAATGAGTTTGGGAGTGTTCCTCCCTCTGCTATATTTTGGAAGAGTTTGAGAAGAATAGGTGTTAGCTCTTCTCTAAATGTTTGATAGAATTCGCCTGTGAAGCCATCTGGTCCTGGGCTTTTGTTTGTTGGAAGATTTTTAATCACAGTTTCAATTTCAGTGTTTGTGATTGGTCTGTTCATATTTTCTATTTCTTCCTGATTCAGTCTTGGCAGTTTGTGCATTTCTAAGAATTTGTCCATTTCTTCCAGATTGTCCATTTTATTGGCATAGAGTTGCTTGTAGTAATCCCTCATGATTTTTTGTATTTCTGCAGTGTCAGTTGTTACTTCTCCTTTTTCATTTCTGATTCTATTGATTTGAGTCTTCTCCCTTATTTTCTTGATGAGTCTGGCTAATGGTTTATCAATTTTGTTAATCTTCTCAAAGAACCAGCTTTTAGTTTTATTGATCTTTGCTATTGTTTCCTTCATTTCTTTTTCATTTATTTCTGATCTGATTTTTATGATTTCTTTCCTTCTGCTAACTCTGGGGTTTTTTTGTTCTTCTTTCTCTAATTGCTTGAGGTGCAAGGTTAGGTTGTTTATTCGAGATGTTTCCTGCTTCTTAAGGTGGGCTTGTATTGCTATAAACTTCCCTCTTAGAACTGCTTTTGCTGCATCCCATAGGTTTTGGGTCGTTGTATCTCCATTGTCATTTGTTTCTAGGTATTTTTTAATTTCCTCTTTGATTTCTTCAGTGATCACTTCGTTACTAAGTAGTGTATTGTTTAGCCTCCATGTGTTTGTATTTTTTACTGCTCTTTTCCTATAATTGATATCTAATCTCATGGCGTTGTGGTCGGAAAAGATACTTGATATAATTTCAATTTTCTTAAATTTACCAAGGCTTGATTTGTGACCCAAGATATGATCTATCCTGGAGAATGTTCCATGAGCACTTGAGAAAAATGTGTATTCTGTTGTTTTTGGATGGAGTGTCCTATAAATATCAATTAAGTCCATCCTGTTTAATGTATCATTTAAAGCTTGTGTTTCCTTATTTATTTTCATTTTGGATGATCTGTCCATTGGTGAAAGTGGGGTGTTGAAGTCCCCTACTATGAATGTGTTACTGTCGATTTCCCCTTTTATGGCTGCTAGTTTTTGCCTTATGTATTGAGGTGCTCCTATGTTGGGTGCATAAATATTTACAATTGTTATATCTTCTTCTTGGATCGATCCCTTAATCATTATGTAGTGTCCTTCTTTGTCTCTTCTGATAGTCCTTATTTTAAAGTCTATTTTGTCTGATATGAGAATTGCTACTCCAGCTTTCTTTTGGTTTCCATTTGCATGGAATATCTTTTTCCATCCCCTTACTTTCAGTCTGTATGTGTCTCTAGGTCTGAAGTGGGTCTCTTGTAGACAGCATATATATGGGTCTTGTTTTTGCATCCATTCAGCCAATCTGTGTCTTTTGGTGGGAGCATTTAGTCCATTTACATTTAAGGTAATTATCGATATGTATGTTCCTATTCCCATTTTCTAAATTGTTTTGGGTTCGTTATTATAGGACTTTTCCTTGTCTTGTGTTTTTGTCTAGAGAAGTTCCTTTAGCATTTGTTGTAAAGCTGGCTTGGTGGTGCTGAACTCTCTCAGCTTTTGCTTGTCTGTAAAGGTTTTAATTTCTCCATCAAATCTGAATGAGATCCTTGCTGGGTAATCTTGGTTTACATTAGCATTTGATTTTCACAGTAACTGAATAGCGTTTACAGAAATCATTCCTATTTTGCAGAGGATGAATCCAGGGCTTACACAGAGGTCAAGTCTCCCTGACTCGCCCACTTACTGCATGTTTGACTTTGAAAAAGGTCCTACAAGCTCTCACCTACAAAATGATGACACTACCATGTAACTAGCAGGGTGCTTTACAAGATTAAATGGGGTCGTTTATGTGAACACCTAGCACAGAAAGCTGGGCATATGATGAGTCAGAACATCACACTGCTTTTCTCAAAACACCCCTGCGGCTTCCATCCCACAGCAATAAAGCCGAGTCCATGCCAGCCTCCAGGGCCTGCTCCCTCTGGAAAGGCACCTTCACTCAGTAGCGTTTTAACCCATCCTGGTCCTCCCCGACCCCTGCCGCTCTCGGACCCATCCACCTCGCTGGCATGCTCTCCACCTCAGGGACCACCTCACTTAAAATTCAGGTCTTCACTCTCCCCACCTCAATGCCTTTATCTCTCCTCTGCTTTGCTGTTCCCCAAAGCACTTACTGCCATCTAAAATATCCTATATTTTCACTTATTTTCTATCCTACTCCTGCCCTGGAAAGTAAGCTGTGAGGACAGGAATTTGGTTTTTTTTCATTTGCTTGGTTTTTGTCCTTGCTGAATCCCCAGCACCTAGTAGATGCTCAATAAATATTTGCTAAATGAATAAATGGATATTATCTTCCTTTCTCCTTCCCTTCCTTTCTCTTTCAAGGTCACACACCTTGTTAGATCAAAAGTCTCTGCCCTTCCAAAACATGATAAAGACAAGAACAAAACTTAACCATAATTAACTATGAAACACGTTTAAAGGGCTCCAAGACAAAGAACATGTCCAAACCATGGACAAGCCATGTTACCAGAGCTTCTTTATTCATACTATAACTCCTTGCTGAGTTTGGGATGTTTAGAACTTTATGGGTTTTTGGTTTTGTCTTTAGTGTTCACATGGCTTATCCCCCTAGCATGAAGGCACCCACTCCCTGCCTTCCAACACTTCAGAAAAAGCATCTATTGACTGATGAGTGTGTGTCAGGCACCATGTTCTGGGCACTATGATACATAGGATGGGGCTTAGTGGCAGACAAACACCAACAGCCAACCTCAGCACATTCTAATATGGCAAATACCCTGGGGGGGCCCAGAAAGGGGGAATTTAACCTCAGCTGGGAATCCAGAAAAGACTTCCCAGAGACATCTACAAGAGGATCAAGAGTTAGCCAGGACAGGAAGGGGCAGGAGGGTGCTCCAGGGATCAGTCTAAATGCAGTTATGAAACTGCATGATGTATTCAGGGAACTACCAGGGAGTTTGTGCTACTAGAGCACAAGCTATGAGGCTCAGAGTCTCTTACATGCTATATGCAGGGGCACGGACTTCACCTGTGGAACATGAAACAATCTGATTTGCTTGCAGACTGATCATCCTAATGGAGGATAGTTTTAATCCAGGCTTGTGGAAGGTTTCTTAGGTCTATGAAAGCAAGACTTGGTGAGATCTTGGATGACACACCTAGCCCTTTCCATATGATGACAGGAGAGGATACAGACCTTTCAGAAGCCCCTGTAGCCTGGAGGCCTTCTTAGAATCAGGCAGAATACCTAGAGAGGCTGGGTGATCCACTCCAGCCCATGGTCAGTCTGCAGGCTCACCCCAGGTCTGGCAAGTCTCCTAACACTGGAGATCCCTTAGCAAGCGAATCAACTTTGAGGCTCCTCGAAAATCAGATTCACTGAAAGAGACCCACGTTGACATTTCAGAGCTTTTTGAGTATAATGTAAGTACTAATAGTTAGGACCCAACTGACTCACTTCCCAGGGATTCTTAGACCAGAGGTTGCAAGGTGGCAGCCCACTTTATCTGCTCATGGCTGTTTTATTTATCCCATATAATATTAAAAACAAAGGCTAAAACAACTTAAAATCCTTGCAAACATGTGACAGTCAGGAGAATTCACGTGAAAATATGGGTCCCAGCTTCTCTTGGAGAAAAAAAATCTGAAAATACTGGCCTGCCTTCCGACGGGGCAACAACTGGCTGGAGTGAAATAGCAGCTGCCGCCACCCTCTTGTCCTCATCCTCCCTAGACAGGCCATGACCTCATGTGCCCTCATGTGTAGGGGAGCCTACAGGTAACTTCTGAGACTTCAGAAACTGACCCTAAACATTCTTTTTTTTTTTTAATGTATTTATTTATTTTTGGCTGTGTTGGGTCTTCGTTTCTGTGCGAGGGCTTTCTCCAGTTGCGGCGAGCAGAGGCCACTCTTCATCACGGTGCAAACATTCTTAAATGTCTCCACCTTAGTCAAAATCATAGCCCCTCATCTCCAGTCTGGGTTTATCAGGTGATCAAACTGAAAAATTCTTTCAAGACTAATGAGTCCTACCAATAAGCTCTCTCCAGCCAAGTACTCGGTGCTAATATTGGGTTAGACATGGAAGTTACCTTAGTAAAGGAGAACATAATGGGCACTAACAAAGAGGAGGAAAGAGACAAGGTAGGGTCAGGTAGGAGTCGGGGTAGGCAGAGCACCCCAAAGAATCATATCAGAGGGGTTTAAGGAGCTGATTTAAAAAGAAAAAAAAAGACATGAAGTGGGGAGGGGCAAGATGGGCTGGAGAGAAGGCGCTAGTGTGGAATTAATATCTTGGCAGGAGGTGGGAGTGGGACGGAGAGGGATTCCTCTCCTTCTCAAACCTCATGGTCAAATGTTTAAAAGAAAAGCATTAATAGCCATGTACTTCTACGTTTTATTATGAATTAGAATTTAACATGCTTGGGAGTTTGGGATGAGGTGATAAGTACAAAGTATGTTAACTTGGGCAGGGGTGAGACTTTTCCAGTTCAAAATTAATGCCCCTACAAAAAATGAGAGCAATGGAATGTTTCACCCAGATGGTTTGGCTCTTTAATATCTACAAACATTTTGAAAACACATAAAATATTTTTCAACTTTTCTGTGCAGTTGCATTAGTTGATGACTGCTGACATTCTTATTTCCTGTTCAGTTTTTCCTTTGCTCTCTCCCCAAACAACTTTTAGTTTGGAAGGCTGTAGTCAGTCCACAAAATTGGACTTGTGGCATAAAAAACTTGTGTGGGGACTTCCCTGGTGGCGCAGTGGTTAAGAATCCGCCTGCCAATGCGGGGGACACGGGTTCGAGCCCTGGTCCTGGAAGATCCCACATGCTGTGGAGCAACAAAGCCCGTGCACCACAACTACTGAGCCCGCACCGCACAACTACCGAAGCCCGCGTGCCTAGAGCCCGTGCTCCACAACAAGAGAAGTCACCCCAATGAGAAGCCCGCGCACCGCAGAGTAGCCCCTGCTCGCCGCAACTAGAGAAAGTCCACGTGCAGAAACGAAGACCCAACGCAGACAAAAATATAATAAATAAATTTATATATTAAAAAAAAATCCTGTGTGGGACTTCCCTGGTGGTCCAGTGATTAATACTCTGTGCTCCCAAAGCACAGAGCACAGGTTCGATCCCTAGTTGGAGAACTAAGATCCCACATGTCTCAAGGTGCAGCCAAAAAAAAAAAAAAAAGTTGTGTAATAATGGAGACACATGAGTGCCAACAGGTGGTTTCACAATCTAATGCATTGTGATAAATTCTGTTATCCTGCTGCTCGGCATGAATTCTGAGCTTGAGGATGGATGTTTTGGGGTGTGCACATTAACCACATCAAGATGAGGCTCTCACCTGCAGGGGATGGGGTTTCACTGGGGCTATGGAAGAGCTCCAAGACTGAGCATGATGACTACACAAAGGTAACCAGCCGGCTGGCTGAGAGCTGCTGCAATTGTTAGACAAACGCTTTAGTCCCTGGTAGCGAAAGGAAAAGCCAGGGAAGTCAGCTTCCTACCTCCCTCTCTTCGTCCTCTACTATAAAAGAAGCCTTCATACCCTAAAGGTGTGATCGCCAGGCAGAGCACCCCAGGACACACAGTACAAGCTGGTAGAGCTGACTGCCAGGTCAAAGTATGTCCACTCCCCTGCTGGGTATATGAACACTTTATTTTCAGTTCTTTTAATTCTGGGAGCATCCTGAAAACAAATAATCATTTTGTCCTCCTGAAGAGTTCAACTGTCTGGCAAAAGTAATAAAGACTAAAAAACACTTGAGAGTTTGTCTCCTCATCATCTTGATAAGAGCTATAACCCAAGACTTTAAGCTCAAAAGCTGTTGATGGTATATAACCTTTTTTGCTTTTCTGTTTGGTTTAGCGAACTCATTTAACATAATCACACTTATTTAATCCAAAACTCTAACCCGAGATTTTCTCCTCTCAAGCCCCTCCTATTTTTACCCCAGAAACATTTAAGGGCACAGGGGTGGGCAAAGGAAGTAGGTCCTTTCAGAGGAGCTTCATTCAATAAATTCAACCAATATTGATTGACCACCTGTTATGCATCAGCTACTCCCCTCAAGCCATTTGGAATGTAACAATGAATAAAAGAGACTGAATTTTTTTAAAAAAAACACCACAGGAGCTATGGAGCCATGGTCTTGAAATCTGATCTTAAGTAGATCTCATCACCTGAAATTATTGTATACATGAGAATCTGACTGGCAAGTTCACTTGGTTGTCAGGACCCAGCTCAAAACTGAGCAGCCAGAGCATGCTACTCCCTATAACAAACAGAATTACAATAATTTTTTTTAAAAAATTAGATTGGGGGGCCTCCCTGGTGGCGCAGTGGTTGGGAGTCCGCCTGCCGATGCAGGGGATACAGGTTCGTGCCCCGGGCCGGGAGGATCCCGCATGCCGCGGAGCGGCTGGGCCCGTGAGCCATGGGCGCTGAGCTTGCGCGTCCGGCAACGGGAAAGGCCACGACAGTGAGAGGCCCACATATCGCAAAAAAAAAAAAAAAAAATTAGATTGGGATGTGAAGAAATATGTAAAAAAAAATTTTTTGAGCTTGATTTAAAAACTATATTAAAACTCTTACGTATATCCCAATTTAGTGGGTGGGGAGTAAGCTGAACACGGTAGTGCTGTTACCCCTTTTAAAACAGGTTTCATACAGCAATTTGTATTTCAGTATTATGAGGAACAATGTGGTTTGAAAGAATTGATGTTGCTCTAAAAACCAAACAAATTTTTTAACAACTTTATTGGAGTATAATTGCTTTAAAATGTTGTGTTAGTTGCTGCTGTATAACAAAGTGAATCAGCTATACATATACATATATCCCCATATCCCCTCCCTCTTGCCTCTCTCTCCCACCCTCCCTATCCCACCCCTCTAGGTGGTCACAGAGCACCAAGCTGATCTCCCTGTGCTATGCGGCTGCTTCCCACTAGCTATCTATTTTACATTTGGTAGTGTATATATGTCAATGCCACTCTCTCACTTGGTCCCAGCTTACCCTTCCCCCTCCCCGTGTCCTCAAGTCCATTCTCTACAGCTGCATCTTTATTCCTGTCCTGCCCCTAGGTTCTTCAGAACGATTTAAAAAACCAAACAATTTATACTTCCACTTTCAACAACACGTCCTTCCCTTCTTTCACTTTTATTGGAAGTTGCTCCTTGCTTTTTCTATCAAGAAAAAGGCAGAGTTATTTCCAGACCACATACACAGCTGTATTCTTATTTGCTTCCTTTTGTAGTTATTACAGCCTAAAAATTTTCAACTCATAACTACTTCTTGAGAATTTAATATATGTGGTTATCAATTGAATATGTCTCAAACATAAAATATAATAAAGCACTTCCATATTTAGTGCATTTATCAGATGGGTAGTTAAGTTTAAAATTAATCCCATTATACATCTGCTTTTTAAAAATAACTATTCTCTGGGCTTCCCTGGTGGCGCAGTGGTTGAGAGTCCGCCGGCCTATGCAGGGGACACAGGTTCATGCCCCGGTCCGGGAGGATCCCATATGCCACGAAGCGGCTGGGCCTGTGAGCCATGGCCACTGAGCCTGTGAGTCCGGAGCCTGTGCTCCGCAATGGGAGAGGCCACAGCGGTGAGAGGCCCGCGTACTGTGTGGCCAGAGAACAAATACTTAAGGCGTTATAGGCCATTTAGTCCCTGTCACAACTACTCAGCTCTGTTGTTGTAGCATCAAAGCAGCAATAGGCAACAAATAATGCATGAGAATGGCTATGTTTCCATAAGCCATTATTTACATAAAACAGGGCTTGATGGGCTTGATTTGACCCACAGGATAGTTTGTCAACTCCCCTGCCCCAGAACATCAGATGATCCTTAGGTGGCTCAGTTAGGCAACCCTCTAAGTACAACTTTGAAGAGACCTGCAGTAATCTTTTTGCTTTATTTCCAAGTTTTAGATAATTTTTAAAAACATACCCAGGTTTTCAAATGATAACTTTTGTAGTGCTTTTCCCATACTACATAAGAGAGCTTACTTTGCTCTCTAAGGCTCATTCAGACTTTGGACTTCTGTTACAAAACAAAGTAAGGCTCTATTAAAGAACATTAAAACAAAATTACTGAGTGTTTTTCAACATGTCTTCAACTTGCTTGGTTTGGTAAGATTCTGTGACTCCCTACCCCTTTTCCCCAGCCTTGAAGAATGCCCATCAGCACCAACAGGAAACATAATGCCGATGAGAACTTGCTGAGCGCTATCAGACATACAGGATGCCAGACACTTCCAAGATGAAGAAGCACTGATTTGCAGGCATGGTCGTAACAGTGTCACGTGATTCAAAGGGATAGAGTCCATGTACCACCTGTAGGACCTCAGCACTCAGACTTCAGGAACCATTGACCTACAAGATGTAAGACCCAGCAGATGGACCTGCATTCAGCTCATTCAAAAACTGTTTCAGCCAGGATGTTAAAAGAAAAAGACAAAATTTCATTCTTTCTATGGCTGAGTAGTATTCCATTGTATATATACACTACATCTTCCTTATCCATTCATCTATTGATGGGCATTTAGGTTGCTTCCATACCTTGGCTATTATAAATAATGCTGCTATGAACACTGGGGTACACATATCTTTTTGAATTAAGAGTTTTCATCTTTTCTGGTTATATGCCCAGGAGTGGGATTGCTGGATCATATGGTAGTTCTATTTTTACTTTTTTGAGAAACCTCCATGCTGTTTTCCACAGTGGCTGCACCACCAACACTGTATAAGGGTTCCCTTTTCTCCACATCCTTGCTGACATTTGTTGTGTTCTTTTTGCTGATAGCCATTCTGACAGGTGTGAGGTGATATCTCATTGTGGTTTTGATTTGAATTTCCCTGATTAGCAATGTTGAGCATCTTTATGTGTGCCTGTTGGCCATGTGCAAGTCCTCTTTGGAAAAATGGTTATTCATGTCTTCTGCCCATTTTTTGATTGAATTTTTTTTTTGATGTTGATGTGTAGAGGATGTTCATATGTTTTGGATATTAACCCCTTAGCAGTCATATCATTTGCAAATATTTTCTCCCATTCAGTAGGGTGTCTTTTCATTTTGTTGATGGTTTCCTTTACTGTGCAAAAGCTTTTAAGTTTAATTAGGTCCCATTTGTTTTTGTTTTTGTTTTTCGCGGTACGCAGGGCTCTCACTGTTGTGGCACCCCCCGTTGCGGAGCACAGGCTCCGGATGCGCAGGCTCAGAGGCCATGGCTCACGGGCCCAGCCGCTCCACGGCATGTGGCATCTTCCCAGACCAGGGCACGAACCCGTGTCCCCTGCATCGGCAGGTGGACTCTCAACCACTGCACCACCAGGGAAGCCCCCATTTGTTTATTTTTGCTTTTATTTCTTTTGCTTTAGGAGATGGATCCAAAAAATTTTGCAATGATTTAAGTCAAATTTTGCCATTTACAACAACAACATGGACGGACTTAGAGGATCCCATGCTAAGTGAGGTAAGTCAGACAGACAAAGTTTATTTTTGCTTTTATTTCTTTTGCTTTAGGAGATGGATCCAAAAAATTTTGCAATGATTTAAGTCAAATTTTGCCATTTACAACAACAACATGGACGGACTTAGAGGATCCCATGCTAAGTGAGGTAAGTCAGACAGACAAATACTGTATGGTATCACTTACATGTGAAATCCAAAAAATACAACAAACTAGTGAATATAACAAAAAAAGAAACAAACTCACAGATACAGAGAACAAACTAGTGGTTACCAGTGGAGAGAGGGAAGGGGGAGAGGCAAGATAAGGGTAGTGGATTAAGTGGTACAAACTATTATGTATAAGCTACAAGGATATATCGTACAACACAGGGAATATAGCCAGTATTTTATAACTATAAATGGACTATAAGCTTTAAAATTGTAAATCACTACATTGTACACCTGTAACTTACATTATATTGTGCATGAACTATACTTCAGTTAAAAAAAAAATTAAAAAGATGGCAAGTTGAACACCATCCTTTTAAATACAGTGGAGACAGGGCTTCCCTGGTGGCACAGTGGTTGAGAGTCCACCTGGTGATGCGACACGGGCTCGTGCCCTGGTCCGGGAAGATCCCACATGCCGCAGAGCGGCTGGGCCCGTGAGCCAAAGGCAAACAGACCTCTGGCCACCTCAACTCAAAGACTGTCACCTCTGCTCAGCCACCCCAGGCAAGCCCCAGCTCTGCCTCCTGGCCGTGGGACCTCCCGGACCAGCCCTCCTTGCGGCCCCCTCCATGCGTGGCTCACCCCACGACCACCGCATGACACCCCTGCCACGAGGCCCCATGGCCCGCTGACCACAAATCAGGCCTCACACGCAGCCCTGGGCCCTGTCAACAGACAGCCTGGCTGCCCCTTCTCTCCTGGTGGATCGTTCTTTCTTTAGTTTCTTCTTCTTTTTCAAAGTAGTGCCTACCACTCTGGGGAGGAAAAAAGATAAAAGGCTGATTTTATTTTATCACTGAAACAGAGTTTCACTTAGATACACTGAAAAATACAATCATTTTCTATCTAGCAAGAAGGGGCAGGTTATCCAATCAATCCTTGCTTAACAAGCACCCTTACTTCTTGCCAGTTCCAATCCTAATTCTTAACAATTTATGCAACTTTATATATATATATAGTGCAGACTACCTGACCTCTCAAGAAAACACTCGTATGTATCCGGACTCCTGTTAAGAGTTAAGATTCAGGCACAGGCTGAATGTAATCTCATCAATAGCAGGTGACTGCCAAAGAGCAAAATGCTAGAAGCGTAAGACCAGGTTTTGATTAATTCAACTATGTATTATATACCTACTGTGGGCTAAATACCACAAAAGAAACTGCAGTTACAAAGTTGAACAAAACCTAATCTCTACTCTTAAAAAGCTTAACCTATCAGGAGAAAAATGTAGGAAGTGCCACATGTAACAAATACTAAAAAGGACAGTCTGAGACAGAGGACTGGGAAAGATGAGAGAGCAGTGAAACCCACTGGGGTAAATCAAACTGAGTGTTAATGGCTTCAGAAATGACTAGCAGACAAAGGAAGCCAGAAAGGCACAATGGCTCTGCTTAATTTTATAAATTATTACCAAATCAAGTCTAAAAATTAAATGACAAATAATACATCCAGATAATAAGATAAGCAAATGGGAGTCAAAAGGAAAGAGGAATAAGACACTGATTAGGTTATTAGTAACAGTTTTTGGAGAGGTAATGCCTCTCACTGTAAAGATCTTTCCCACCAACTTCTCTCTTAAGTTGCTTCCGGTAGACTTAAATTATCTTTTAACTTCCTATTTCTGTTGTTATAGCCACATTTATTTCTGTCTGCAAGTGATCATGCCTTCCTCCCGCCAGCTGGTTTTCTAATTTTTCAGCTTCTAGAAACTTTTAAACAGAAGAAAATCTGATAAAAATAACTTGATATCATGTGATGTGTTGACATATTAAAGGAATCCTGTTGTTGCTTAACCAAGATCATACTTCTATTCTTAAATGTTTCTCCAATAGGAAACAAAGTTTATGTGTAATGTTTGAACATCTCTGAATGGTTTACACTTAAAGTTTCACAGGCTATTTTTAGAAATGTAATACAATTATTTGTCTTTTCATTTAGAGTGATATTATCCTATAAATAAGAAAGCCATTTAAGAAATTCTGATCCCCAAATGTGGTTTACCACAAAATTTCAAGTAGTTTTAAAAAAGGAAAGCAATTAAAAGAGTTGTAAAAAGGAAGAAAAAGAAAAGATGGGAAAACATATACTGAATATAAATTTCCCTTAGAAAACATTTTTCCAAGTGAAACGTAATTATTCTATTGCTGAATGACCATTATAAAAATCACATGGATCACCATATGATACTTAAATAGTTATTTTAAAAATAGGAAAGCAGTCCTTTAAGACAAAAATTAGACAGTATTTTCACACTGAAAGTTAAGCAAAAGGTTTTGGAAATTTTTAGAATGGTTCACTTAAAAAGAAAAACAAATTCAGCAATTCTGAATTACTTATATAATTACAGGCTGGTTTTATCTGTGAAAACCAAATACAACATTAAGTATTAGCATGTAACCAACAATTATATGGAGCACTATACCAAAGGAAGATGCCTTTCTTGATGACAAAATGACAGAGAGATGTAAACTAAAATTATACAGCATTGAAAGGAAACCCACCACTCTTCCCTCTGATTTAAATCAACTGTCAAGAAGAAAACTGCAAGGAGTCAGAGAATAAAACAAATGAACCATCATAACAAAGAAGACACAAGAGTCTTCTGAAACACAATACAAGAATAAAATCTAACCCCTCTTCAAAAGTTTAAAACACTGTTAGTTAAAGGCCCGTTTTCACAGGCAATGATGTGTCAGTAAATTAATCTGAAAATAACGGTTACTGTGATGGCTTTAAAACATGTCTGCAAATTCTTTGACACCCCTCAATTCAAATGATGGGTCAGACTTGATGCCTCACTTCTAATGAAAAAAACGTGCATAAGGGATACTGTGTGACGCTCAGCTTCTGCCTAGCAATGCTTATACGCTCTCTTAGGGCACTGGCTCTCAGAAGCCAGCCACCATGTTGTGAGGAAGCCCAGGCCACGTGCAGGGGCCATACACAGATGTTTCAGTCAACAGCCCCTGCTAGACCCCCAGCTGATACCAGCATCAACTTGCTAGTCACATGAGGGAATCATAAGCCTTCAGATGATTCCAGCACCTGGCCCTGAAGTCCTCTAGCTTAGGCCACAGACATCGTGAAGCAGAGATGAGCCACTCCTGCTCTGCACTCTGAATTCCTGACCCATAGAAACTGAGACAACAAAATTGCAGCAATAGATAACTGAATACCATTACCTAGAATGCACACACATCAAACATGGATTTCTTTTCAAACTGAAAAAATAACTTTTATACAAAACAATTATAGGATATATGCTCCACTTAATAAATTTAGTAGGTTTTACTTAAGTAATACAATTAAACTTCATTAATAAGAAGCTCTCAATTTGAAATCTGAGACAATTAGACTAAAGTTTAGAGTCGTAGGCTGGATGTCATCATTAAAGTGCTCTGGAAAGGAGAATTTAGGGAATCCATGCAAGAATACGAGAATATGGAAGCGAACTAAGAAGTCAGATTGTTTTGAAGTACTCTAACAGTGGAACATTCTCCACAAAGAAGGCACTCGATGGTTATCAAGTGTCAAATGAACATTAGAAGCCCTGAGTTCTTCCTTAATCACTTTATACATGTTAATTAGTTTAAAAGTATTCTATTTGGCAAATTGGTCAGTTTAACTGAAGCAAATGATTTGTGCATACATATAGTTTATCTTTTCCTAATAAAAGGTGAGCTCCTGGGGCTTCCCTGGTGGCACAGTGGTTGAGAGTCCGCCTGCTGATGCAGGGGACATGGGTTCGTGCCCCAGTCCAGGAAGATCCCACATGCCGCGGAGCAGCTAGGCCCGTGAGCCATGGTCGCTGGGCCTGCGCGTCCGGAGCCTGTGCTCTGCAAAGGGAGAGGCCACAACAGTGAGAGGCCCATGTACCACAAA
>NW_006799713.1:140383-145215 GCF_000442215.2 Lipotes vexillifer
CCCAATGGACATAACACAACGTTGTATGTCCAACACCATACTTGACAAATATTTGTGCAAATGCTCAAAGTGCACAGATGTACCTGAAGCTAACTCAACTTTATAATTCACTTTAACTAGTTTTTTCTGCCCTTCCCCACCATTAGTCCAAACTAATGTTTTATTATACTTCCAAGAGCATACTTTGTACCCCTTTATTATCATTTACCAGTGTATTCACAGTAAAGGTAAAGTACAAAGGTCTGCCATGCACAGACAGTGATCTGAGGTGTTCGAGCCCACCCCCCTCCAGGACCGTGCCCATCGTGCTCAGTGCACACTGTGAGGCTCTGTCCTCGCCAAGGGGATGGCAGCCCACTCGCTTCCTTCTGCAGCTCAGGACAGAGAAAACCTAATCCATAAGATGTCCATTCTGTCACAGGCATTATTTTTAAAAGATTACAAAGACAGGCCATTCTGATTAGGATAAAAAAATAAAGACATGTAATTTTTAGTTTATTTCTCCAGTTCAGTCAGAACTGACACCAAACATCTTTGACAGCACTCCATTACCTGTGCTCAGTCGTTGCTCAGCACATTACCTGTGCTTTCACTGAATCAAAATTTTGGAATAATGACTTATAAGGTCATAACTATCTTTGAAATTAATCAGCTTACTGAGCAATTAAATACACATCCATACACATTCACATTTAACTACAGCTATAAATATGATATTCCTAATTTCTCCACTTTCGATCTCAACACATTAACTTGTAATAACAAGATACAGTTCTAGTACTGACCTTCTAATTTGTTGTATGGTCCTAGACAAGCCATTTTACATCTCTGCTTCCACCACGTCTAACAGAGATAATGATACCTTTTTTTAACCTATTTTATAGGTAAGTAGGCATAAGATTTATGTGAAAACATTTTGCTAATGTTGCTAATCAAACACAGGTAAAATATATAAGGTTTTATCATATTAACTACTTTCTAATATTTGATTTGTTTTTATAATTTAATCAAAATAAAGACATTCTTTCAGAACTACAAAATTCAGCAGTTACACAAGGTGAATTAAAGTAATAAATCTAGTCATAATAATAAATGCATTCATCCATGTTCTCATTTAATTACATTAAGAAACAACAATTATAAAAATAGGTAAAATGTTGTGAAAATATTCCTATTTATTCTCGCTTAGAGGAGTTCATGCCCATATCAATGGATTCTCTGGCATCAGACACAGCATCAGGTACTCGAACAGTCATATTGTCCATAGCCTTTGTCAAACAGATTTGGCAGCCCAACCGCGATCTGTATAAAAAAGGGGGGAGGTATGATTTAGTATTAAGTTATGTTATTCACAAAGCAATGCAGTTACCAGGACCTTTTCTTACCCAAAGCATAGGGATTTATTTACCTTTTAAATTTCCATTAAGTAGAAAAAGATACATCCAACCCTTTCAACTAGAGGATAACAGAATGTAAATATGAAAAACAAAAAGTGTGATACGCCAAAGCTTCATTTTAATCTTTCTACTAATTGTTTCACTGGAACTACTGCTTTTTGGTGACAGGACTGACAAGCAATGAAATGATGAGAAGGCACAATAGTGGAGGAGAGAACTGAGGTTTTACCAATGCCAAGAGAATGACTAATCAATTCCCAGATAATTAAAACCATACAGTCTATGAAAGAAAGCTACACTTTTTAAAGCCTTTAAAACAAGAAATTTGGAATAAACACATAGATGTAAGTCATCAATTATCAGATGCATATTTTTCCCACAATTTTAACATCTCTGAAACCAAATGCATCTTAAAATCAATGCCATCTTATAATCACAGCTACACTATGAGGTGGCAGTCACATCAGAGGTGTCTCTTCAATTGAGTTATGGGAAGTATGTTAATATTATGTGTTGAATTTCATTACCATTCAAAATAAGTCCAAAAAGATTACAAAACAAAAGTTAACAATACAGAGACCCAGCATAAATTGATATTAGGAAAGTAAATATTTGTCATTGGAAGAATAACTGTAATTCCATTTTATTTTTTTCAGTATTATGACCAATTTTATTTATATTTTCCTTTTAAAACAGTGATGTACAAATCTGTCTAAATAGCTCTAAATCTCAGTATAAATAGCTCTTTCAGTATGCATAAAACGTTAAGCGATAAGATCATTTTACACCATATTTTAATCAGCAGAGCTTTTTCCTTCTTAATGGCACATAAAAATAAATACTATATTAGTCTTATAATTAAACTGCCTTCAATTTGATGGAATGTGGTATGTAGGTCTTGGTTTTGTCAACATATTCGTCAAGCACCTGCTGAGCATCAAAAGGCACAGAACTAAATGTCAGTGGGTTTGCAAAAGAACAGCAACTCACTTCGATCCTTACTGAACACCTCTTACATGCTGGGTGCCAGGGATACAGAGGTTAGAGCCAAACAGACCAGTGGTACAGAGTCCAGCACTGAACTTGATGCGTGCACAAGCAACTTTCTTAACCATGCCAAATATTAGTTTCCCAACCTCATCCTAAACATGGATAATAAGTGGGTTCCTCACAGGACTGCTATGAGGATTAGTTGCTAATATCAGTATTAAGGCATGAACTTTCAATAAAATAGAAGAGCTGAGACACATCTGCAGATAATTAACATGTGAGACTGTGACAAATGCCACAGAGAGAGAAAGCTGAAAGGGCTGAGGAGAAAGCACTGACTTCTGACGGGGGAGATGGTGTTTCTAATGGGCTTTGAAGGCTGGCTAGAGCTTAAGAGGAGAAAGGCATTTGAGGCAAAGCTAATAGGGATTCAAGGCATGTTTGAGGCAATATGGGTTTCTGGCCTGGCTGCTATGCAGGCCAGACGAAGACAGGGGAGTGATGGGCTAGAAAGGTGGCCAAGCCATGGACAGCTCTGAACACCAGTGAAGGGTTTCAGGTTTTTACTGGTGAGCAATGAGGGACCACTGGGAGGTTTCTGAGTAAGGAGTAAGTACTACTGCCATGGGAAATATTGATTGCTGATAGGAAAAAAAACCCTTTTACCAATAATTCCTATTTGTTGAATAGAAACAGCCCTGACAATACTCAATTATGCATTAAGCTCTGTCTACAAGAGAAAAAATAAGGCAAGCCAATTTAGACAAATTCATTAGGACTGTGGTGAGCCCTAGAGAGACTGTTGGTTACTCTTGGTGCCCATACAAAGATGAGTAGGGTGATGCTAGCCGTCCATACAAAGATGAGTAGGGTAATGCTAGCCTTCAAGGAACTTTTAGTAAGGGGAACAGGACAGAAAGAGCTACCAGTGATACAGGGCAGAATAAAGTAAGTGTAGTAACAGAAGAACAAGAACTGTGTGGGGGAACACAGGGAGGGGTGGCACCGAAAGCCCTTGCTGGTTCTATAACCCTAGAAGATAAGGCAGTGGCACTGTGGCTGTTCTCACTCCCCTACTTCCTCCTGGAAGGTCTCTGGCTCTAGGGTCTACCAGTGTAGAAAGTGTCTTACACCTCTACAGAAGGAGACAGACAGCAAGTCTTCCTTGATTTCACTATTAATCCTACAAAATCTCACACTTGTGCAAACCTTGAAGACATTTTCTCCATATACACCTGACAGTGGAAATATACTAGGTGTTACATTAACTTTACTTCTAAAGTTTGGTTTTCAATGCAGAGAAGAAGCTTCAAATAGTCAAAAACCAAGGGTTTTGGGGTCTAACGTAACTGATTCAAACCAGGGCTCTGTCATTCTCTAGCTGTTTGGCCTTGAGCAAATCCACAAGAACTAAGCTTTGTTCTATAAAATGGTGATAATACTGCCTAACTCTGAAGGTTAGAAATAATCTTTGTTAAGTTTGTAGGCATTATAGTAAGTTTCCGGCATTTGAATTAATATTATTATAGTCAGAATGCCAACAACAACCATTTAATGAATGCTTTCTTCACCAGACACTGTTCAAGGAGCTTCACGTACATTTATTAGTTGACATGACACAGCAACCCTATGAGGTAGGTACTATTATTATCCTCATTTTACAAATATGGAAACTGAGGCCTCTGTGTAGATTATCCATGGAAACCGGTAGCAGGGAGCAATGACAACCATCAAAAATAGATTCACAGATAATTCCTGAATCTCTCTACCAACCACTAATTCCAAAAACAGTTGGTGACACCTTTTGTGAATCAGGCACTGGAGACACAATGATGAAATAAGACATGGCCCCTGCTGTAATGGGGAAAAGGAGACATGTAACCAGTAAAATAAGTGCCATATGCACCTGTGTATCAACAAGCCATCATTAATCAAGGTTAAGTACACCCTAAAATAAACATTAAAATGATGCTGTTTTATCTTAAAAATTATAGACATTTACATAGCACTTAATTTAAAAAATAAACCTATGGGACTGCCCTGGTGGTCAAGTGGTTAAGACTCCACGCTCCCAATGCAGAGGGCCCGGGTTTGATCCCTGGTCAGTGAACTAGATCCCACATGGATGCCACAACTAAGAATTTGCAAGCCACAACTAAAGATCCCACATGTTGCAATGAAGATCCCGCACGTGGCAATGAAGATCCCACGTGCCTCAACTAAGACCTGGTGCAGCCAAATAAGTAAGTAAATTAATTAATTAATTAATTAATTAATTAAACCTAAGAACTAAAGACTGAGTTTCCTTGTTTCTTTGTTTGGAAGTATATGGAACCCTAGAAATAGAAGTTAACATGCAGTTACTATCTTTGAGCAAAATTATTTTCATTCCAAATATGTCAGTGTTTTCTAAATCCTACCTGTGAAAAGCATTATACTCTTTCC
>NW_006799713.1:145248-216448 GCF_000442215.2 Lipotes vexillifer
CAAAGCATTTCTACTAAAATTCTGTGTACTTAAGAATATCAGCTATAAAATGCCATAAAAGCTATTTCCTGCTTTCCATTATCTTGTTCTAAAACTTCTGAATTTTATTATCAAAGTTCTTGGCTAGTTTACATTGACAATAGATCTCTTGTATCTTCTCACACTCGTGTATCTCTCCTAACCGTAGCTCTCCATTTCCTCTCATTTTTTTTTCTTTTCATTCAGAATATTATCTGTTACATGCGCCTACAAATTTCACCTGAATAAAAGGGCAAGCAGTTAGCTATGATTTACCCCTCACATTGAAAGAAACAATTTTCAGAACCAAATTAACACAACACTGAGTGTATTCTGTGTGTTATCCTCTAGAAAAAAAAGGAGGTGTTGATAGAGAATGTGGCACCTGAAGATGTGAGGGGAGACAGGCAGATGGCAGCCACAATAAATACCAATGACCTAATAACTTTTTGAGGATTATTAGATAAGAGGGTTTATCTTAAGGATCTAATAAAATTGTGGTTACATGATACACATGAAATAAAGCTATTATTATTACTATTATTTCTTATTTTTTAAACTATTTTTCATTAGGGCCACCAAATTACAGTTAAACACCAAAGCCAACCTTAATTAAATAAACTCTTGTTATCTTGTCCCTTGAAACAGTAAATTAACTACCTATCTTCCCTAACTCAAACCAAAAGACTAGATAATTAAAAAATAATAATAAGGTATCACTTGATATCTCTTGCTACTATAAATCTTACCACTTTTAAGAGTAATTCTACTTATTAATAACAAGAATAAGCTCTGATTAATTTACTTTAATGTACAGTTAGAAACAGAAGTATTCATTTTAACATAATTACTATTATATATTAAGTTCTTTTAAAAATTGTATTCTCTCAAGTAGGTAAAATTTTCCATTATAATTTCTTTCAATTATCAAATCTGTCCTTCAAGAATACCATAAAAAGCAATAAATTTAATCCCAACTCATTAAATTGTGATAAATATTAATTCCTGGAATAAAAATAGATGAAAGAAGATTTATTAGGATCTAGAACTTATGCTTCCATCCAATTATTTTTTTTTTTACTTTTGTTAAAAGTTTCATAAGGGTTAAACTGTAGAATACATAAGAGAAATGTCACATATTTGATATTCAAAGTCTGTGACTGTTATCTATCTACACTGGGAGAACCCTATTACATGCATGCATATTACATGTCTCTGGTCAGAGACAGACACGAACTAATAAAACTTTTATCCTCCTATATTATTATTACAACAGAAGTGGTCCAAAAATCTTACCTATCTGTTAGTCCATATGCCAGATCAAGCATGTCATTCTCCTCATCACTGATTGCTTCTAATTTCTCAAATATGTGCTGTTCAAAGATGAGGTGACAGGTGGAGCAAGCCAAGGTTCCCTCACATGCACCTACAAAAGCAACAAACATTGAATATGCTCCCTGCTACATTCAACACAATTCAAAATTGACTTGAATTAATTAAATTAAATAATTTCTAAATTTAAAAATCAGCATTAGCATACATCAGTGATAGGACTTTATTTCTGAATAAGAATTAGGGACAACCCCCCCATACCCAACACACACACACACACACACACACACACACACACAGAGTTTGAAATCACTTTCAAATATTATTTTTAAAAGGTATGAACTAGATGCTGTGAGGGGAAACATAAAAATACAAATCCTAATACCAAAGAGCTTACAAGTTAATAAACTCAGATATGCATACATACAAAAATGTATGCATTTTAAACTTATATAGTAATGATTTATATAACAGCTATGCAAGTTACTTACCTTTTCCTGGAGAGTGCAACACAATTTATAAAGCCTCACAGTATATAAGAGGAACCAGAAAGTAACCAAACTGACATCTAAAGTTAAATATTTTTCCCTCTCAATCTCTCCTTATAATCAGGACAGAATCAAATAAGTCACTTTAAGAGTCACATTGGGGGGCTTCCCTGGTGGCGCAGTGGTTGAGAGTCCGCCTGCCGATGCAGGGGACACGGGTTCGTGCCCCGGTCCAAGAGGATCCCACGTGTCATGGAGCGGCTGGGCCCGTGGGCCATGGCCGCTGAGCCTGCACGTCCGGAGCCTGTGCTCCGCAACGGGAGAGGCCACAGCAGTGAGAAGCTCGCGGACCGCAAAAAAAAAAAAAAAAAAAAAGAGTCACATTGGTTTGGGACTTCCCTGGTGGCACAGTGGTTAAGAATCCACCTGACAATGCAGGGGACACGGGTTTGACCCCTGGTCCGGGAAGATCCCACATGCTGTGGAGCAACTAAGTCTGTGTGCCACAACTACTAAGCCTGAGCTCTAGAGCCCGCGAGCCACAGCTACTGACTGAGCCCATGTGTCACAACTACTGAAGCCCACGCACCTAGAGCCAGTGCTCTGCAACAAGAGAAGCCACCGCAATGAGAAGCCCGCACACCGCAATGAAGAGTAGCCCCAGCTCGATGCAACTAGAGAAAGCCCATGTGCAGCAACTAAGACCCAACGCAGCCAAAAATTAATTAATTTTAAAAGAGTTCTTTGTACATTAAAAAAGAGAGTCACACTGGTTTAAAATAGAGAAGGATATTTCTCCCGTTCCATGTTTTTAAAAGTCATCAATTTAACAGTTATTTATTGAGTGCATATTAATATGCCAAGGACTGTGAAAAGGGAACTGAAAAGTCATCTAGTCCAACTAAACTATGAATCTTCTCTGCAAAATCCTTTTCCCAGGGGTTACCCAGCTTTTGCTTGAAAACTTCCTGACAAAGAAATCCTCACTGCTTAAGCCAGCCAATTTCACACTCGTTTTCTACTGAGCTAAAAGTCTGTCACTCTGTAACTTTCCACCTACTGCTCCAATTCTATCCCATGAAGTCAAATCCTTTTTTTCTCTCTGGCTCTACCGAGGTATAACTGACAAATAAAATTGTAAGATATTTAAGGCACACATCATGATGATTTGATATATGTATACACTGTGAAAGGACTCCTCTCATTTAGTTAACACATCTGTAACCTCATATATTTACTTATTTGTTTTTAGTGAGAACATGTAAGTTCTACTCTCTCGGCAATACAGTGTTATCACTGCAGTCACCATGATTTACATTAGATCCTCAGTCCTTAATCATCTCAGAGCTGAAATTTTATACCCTTTTACCTATTCACCTCCCTATTTCCCAACCTCCCCCAAGCCCCTGGCAACCACTTTTCTATTCTCTGTTTCTATGAGTTTAGTTAGCGAATCCTTCTAAATAACAGCTGTTCATATATTTGAGAATGTTCTTTCTTCTTCAGGCTGAGCGTAACCAGGCCCTCCAAATTTTTCTTACATAATGACATAGTTCTCAATCCCTTCCCTCAGTCTGGTTGGGCTTTTCTTAAAATACAGCATCCGGAAGAGGACCTGACAAAACAGAATCATCCAGAATCATGTTCTCATTAAATTCTACCTAAAAAAATTATTCTGGTTTGTTTCTGAGTAATATTTTTTAAAGCCACTACACAACTGTAAAGATTATAGAGTCCTAGGAGTAACTTCAGTTTGATTTAGATTCTTTTGGTCAATAAACACTATATAAAATATTAATAGAACTGCTATCAATAATTAGTGAACTTCTTAATTTTCCTCAGAACAAATTTATCATTTTAAAAAGAGTTGTTCTTTTATAAGTTAAACATTTGTTACTCATATTTTATTTTTTAAAACATCAAGAAAGAAGAGACAGACTTCCTTAAACATTCATTTTCATTAAATCTCATTCAAAGCAGTAACAAGATAAAGCACAGAGACACCATATAGTGCTGTACAGGGGTCATAAGCATGGACTGTAGAGCCAGATTCGCTGGCTTCAATCCCAGCTCCACATTTTACTAATGGCATCACCTTGGGCCACTACACCCTCCTGCCTTAATTTCCTCAATAGTAACTGTACCAACCTCACATAATAGTTGCAAGAATTACATATAAGTGTGTACTTAACATATGTACTTGCAACCACAACTGACTGGTAGAGAATAAGAACTATTCAAGTGTTGGTAATTATTATGATTTGGAAGTTATAAGAAAACTTAAGAGTCATTCAACTTTTTTAAAGGTAAAAGTAAGAATTAAACCCAAGAAGTTAAATGAATCAATTATGAATTCCTGCCACTCAATAATCTAATTCACCTTATGTGAATATTAAATATATAAACATATATATACATATATTCAGTGCATTTATGTAATACACAAATATATACCCACACCAATTGGTTATTTGAACAAGCACTTTCCTTTTCTACTTTTGTATAAATATGAGGCATTTCACAGAAAAAGGTAAATGGATATATTTTACTTAAAAAGAAGTAAGCTTCCTCTGCTTAAAAAAATACAGATAGGTAGGTAGGTAGGAAGAAAGAAAGAGAGGGAAGGAGGGAGGGAGGGAGAGAGAGGAAGGAAGGGAGGGAGAGGGAGGGAGGAAACCCCTGCAGTAAAAGGAGAACTGGTGTAGTACAACCCTGAGGCCATCTGGGCTCTAGATGAATCTGCCATACTGTCTGCTATGTCCTGGGCAAGCCTCTCAAGGGCCTCAGTTTTCTTCTCATCTGTACCATGAGAGACTGAAGCAGATGATATCTAAGGGCCTGTTCTCTCTAACATTTTATGACTCCACAAAGAAGAATTACAGTTCTTAATGGATTTGTTCCCTAGTATTCAATAAATATATACTAACTTTGTTTTCTGTTTTTATCTCATCAATACCCAATCCAGACAAACTCAAAACTAAAATGGCAAATCGCTCTGAAGATACTATGGGACAAAATTCAGGAAATCCAGCATCTTTTGTCTTAAAAAGTACGTAAAACCTCCTTATAAAATATACCAAGCAACTCTCCTAATTTAAAAAGCTTATAACTTCCCTTCATATTTTTATTATTAAAAAAAAGACAAATCCTGAGAACTGCAAGCCATGTGTAACAGAAGATGCAAGAAAAACAAAACTCATAGTCCAGGGTGGGATGTGGTGCTAGGGGCTAGAGAGGCAGACAGGGGACCAAGCATGGAGGTCTCTCATGCTCTCCTAAGGAGCTTGAGCTGTCCTATAAGTACACTCCCTGTTTCCTGACACGGTGGGTAAACTAGCATGCTCGTAGTGGGTGGGCTGACACAGAGATGTTTCTGGCCAGGGGTTAGGAGCACCTGTCACTTCACTGCCCCTCTCCTGGATCCAGACCCTGGAGGACAGTGGCTGCTGTTGAAGTTATGGGAAGATTCTAAAGGATTCTGAGTAGGAAAGTGACATGGTATGTTTACTTTGGTTAGATCTTGCTGGTGCCTGTGTGTAAAGGATGGATTTGACATGAACAAGACAGAAGCAAAAGTCATGAGATTTCACCAAGGAGGAGGGGGAAAAAGAGGAAAAGAAAGATAAGAAACTGAGTCAAGGAGAGACCCGCCCCCTCCAAGAAAAGGAGTCAAAATACAAATGTATCAAATGCTAGAGAGAGAACCAGAAAGTGTGACATGAGAAAAGCCCAGGGAAGAAGCGAGTGCATACAATATGGTCTCAATAATCTTGGAATGCAGAGTAAAGTTCACATGCTAATAAATCCCTCCAGAAAATTTAGGACATTCTTTTTTTTGCCACCTGGTCAGTCAAAATGAAGAGTTACCATCCGTGTTCCAGCTCTTCACTTTCTTCCCTAGGAAACCTCAATTCTTTTAACCTTCTCTTAAAGGCTTTATTTTCATTCTCTAATAGTTTTCATTGCTCCTCTCAGGAACCTTGCCAATTATTTCCACATCTTGCTTAAGTTGCCAAGTTCAGAGCTGAAGAAAGTATTCTAGTAAGAATTTGACAAATGTTGAATATATACAGAAGATTAACTTTTGGTTCCTACACTCAAGTTCCTATTATACATTCTAGTCCCATATTTATTCTTTAGATAAACGTACCATGCTCAGGATTCCTTATTTTACAGTTCCTTTCAAACTTTTTCTATCACAAGTTGTCAACAGGTATGCTTTTCTTATTCTTTGTACTAGGAAGAAACTCAAATATAATAGAAACTTTAAAACTCAGAATGAATCAACTCAGCATGCATAAGATGGCTACCACTGAACCAGAGACACATATGGTCATACAGTGGTACAAGTAACACTACAGAAAAAAAATATGGAGCAAAGATTTACAAACCCTGTGGATAGTACTTAAAAGAAAAAATAGTCAATCCTGCAAAACTCCAAAATAATAAGACAATCTGAGCAGTTCTTTGGAGGGTTTTTTTTCTTAGATTTAAACTATATGTTCTATAAAAAAGAAAAAAAATTTAGAGAACAGTGAAGACATGTCTCTGAAAAAGTATTAGGAGGAAAAAAGATTTTAAAAGTGAGCTTAATACTGTGAGAAGAAAACTTTAAGAAAAAGTGACTCTGTTTTTGTTTTTATTTCATCTCATGGCTTCATGATGGGTATTTCTGCCAATTTATTTGTTTCCTGGTCTGGTAATTAGAGGGAGCTCCCCAATTAATAAGCATCTGACTTTTGCCTTTTTGGTATACAGGTCTATGAATCTTAACACATGTATAAGTTTGTGTACCCAGTACCATATACAGGATACAAAATAGGTTCGTTATGCAAAAGAAACTCCCCTGTGTTGCTGTGCCTCTGGAGTCACAGCCTGCATTTCTATACAGTAACAACGAACCACAAAGACAAATTAAGAAAAACAATTCCATTTACAATCGCATCAAAAAGAATAAAATACCTAGGGGTAAATGTACCTAAGGAGGTAAAAGATCTGTACTCAGAAAACTATAAGACACTGATCAAAGAAAGTAAAGACAACTCAGATGGAAACACACACTGTGTTCATGGGTTTGAAGAATTAATATTGTTAAAATGACCATACTACCCAAGGCAATCTACAGATTCAATGCAATCCCTATCAAATTACCAGTGGCATTTTTCACAAAACTAGAACAAAATTTTTTTTAATTTGTATGGAAACACAAAAGATCCCAAAGAGCCAAAATAACTTGAGAAAGAAGAACAGAACTGGACGTATCGATCTCCCTGACTCAGACTATACTACAAAGCTATAGTAACCAAAACAGTATGGTACTGGCATAAAAACAGACACATAGATTAATGGAACAGAATAGAGAGCCCAGAAACAAACCCACACACCTATGGTCAATTAATCTATGACAAAGAAGAATATACAACGGAGAAAAGACAGTTTCTTCAGTAAATGGTGCTGGGAAAACTGGATACTACATGTAAAAGAATAAAATTAGAACATTCTCTAACACCATATACAAAAATAAACTCAAAATGGATTAAAGACCTACCTGTAAGACCTGAAACCATAAAACTCCCAGAAGAAAACAGAACACTCTTTAACACCACAGCAATACTTTTTAAATCTGTCTCATAAAGCAAAGGAAATAAAAGCAAAAATAAACAAATGGAACCTAATTAAACTTAAAAAGGTTTTGCATATAGCAAAGAAAACCATTGACAAAATGAAAAGACAATCTACTGAATGGGAGAAAATATCTGCAAATGATACGACCAATAAGGGATTAATCTCCAAAATATATAAGCAGCTTATACAAATCAACATCAAAAAAACCAAACATCCCAATTTAAAAATGGGCAGAAGATCTGAAGAGTATAGCCACAATGTAATACAGTATGGAGGTTCCTCAAATAATTAAAAATAGAACTACCATATGACCTAGCAATCCGATTTCTAGGCATACATTTAAAGGAAATGAAATAACTACGTCAAAGAAATATCTGCACTCCCATGTACACTGCAGCATTATTCACAATAGCCAAGATATGGAGACAACACAAGTGTATGTCCATGGATGAATGAATAAGATGGGGGGGGTGTGTGTGTGGGTGTGTGTGTACAGATACACACACAATGGAGTGCTACTCAGCAATAAAATAGAAGAAAATCCTGCCATTTGTGAAACAAATAGACCTTGAGGGGATTATGCTAAGTGAAATAAATAAGACAGAGATAGACAAACAGTGTATGACATCACTTGTATGTGGAATCTAAAAAAGTCAAACGCGTAGAAACAGAGTAATGGTGGGGGCTAAAGGAAATGGGGAGGATGGTCAAAGGGTGTAAACTTTCAGCTGTAAGATGAATAAGGTCTGAGGATCTACTGTAAAACATGGTGACTACAGATATAATACTGTATTATCCACTTGAAATTTGCTGAGAGTAATCTTAAATGTTTTAACCACACACACACAAAAAAGGAAATGATGTGAGGTTAACCCTATTGTAATCATTTTGCAACTGAGATGTGTATCAAACCATCATGTTGTACACCTTAAACTTACACAACGTTAGTTGTCAATTATACCTCAATAAAGCTAGAAAATAAATAAAACAAAACCGTGGTGATGGCTGCACAACTCTCTGAATATACTAAAAAAACAACGTATACTTTCAATGAGTTAACTGTATGGTATGTGAATTATATCTCAGTAAAGCTCTTCCAAAAGAAAGAACTCAACTAGATATATTTTTAATGGGTCTACCACTGAACTCTTAATTCTATTTCACTCATCTACATGTCTATGTTTTTGCTAATATTACACTGTCTTGATTACTGTAGCATCAAGTTTTAAGATCTGTACTATATATATGTCTTCCAGCTTTATCTTTCTCTTCTAAAATTGTTTGGCTATTCTAGTTCATTTGTTTTTCTGTAAAAAGTTTAGAATCAGCTTGTCTGTATCTAGAAGAAATCCTGCTGAGATTTTAATGGGAAATGTATTAAATCTATATATCAATAAAACTGACATCTTTACTATGTTGTCTTCCAATCCATGAATACAGTATATCTCTCTACTACTTAGGTCTTTGCTCTCTTTCATCAGTTATATAACTTTCAGGATACTGATGCTATACATATTTTATTAGATTTAAACCTAAAAATTTCATTTTGAGGAGCTATTGTAAATGTTCTTTTTTTTGTAAATGTTCTTTAAAAATTTTTTTTGGTTTCCAACTGCTCATCGCTGGTACACAGAAATACAATTGATTTTTGTGTGTTGACCTTGTATCCTAGGACCTTGCTAAACTCACTTAGTTCTAAGATTTTTTTAATAGATTCCTTGTGATTTTCTATGTAAATAATCATCTAAAAACAAGACAGTTTTATTTCTTTTCAACCTGTATGCCTTTTAATTTTTTATTTTTATTTTATTTTACTTATTTTTTAAATTTTTGTTTATTTTTGGCTGCATTGGGTTTTCATTGCTGTGTGCGGGCTTCCTCTAGTTGCGGCGAGTAGGGGCTACTCTTCACTGAGGCACGCAGACTTCTCATTGTGGTGGCTTCTCTTGTTGTGGAGCATGGGCTCTAGGTGTGCGGGCTTCAGTAGTTGTAGCACACGGGCTCAGTAGCTGTGGCACACAGGCCCTAGAGCGCACAGGCTTCAGCAGTTGCGGTGGGCTCAGTAGTTGTGGCCCGCAGGCTCTAGGGCACGCGGGCTTCAGCAGTTGTGGTGCACGGGCTCACTAGTTCTGGCTCGTGGGCTCTAGAGCACAGGCTCAGTAGTTGTGGCGCACAGGCTTAGCTGCTCCACAGCATGTGGGATCTTCCTGGACCAGGGATCGAACCTGTGTCCCCTGCATTGGCAGGTGGATACTTAACCACTGTGCCACCAGGGAAGTCCTCTTTTTTCTTTTTTTGCTTCATTACACAAAGACTTCCAGCATGATGTTAGTAGGGTGGTGAGAACAGACATACTTGCCTTGTTCCTAATCTTAGGAGAAAGACATTTCATTCTTCAGCATCAAGCATGACGTTAGCTGTAGGCTTTTCATAGATATCCTTTATCAGCATCTGATTTTGCACCACAGCTGCCCACTTGTTTTCAGTTAAAACACGGGAGCTGCCACCAATTCTATATCCCATTTGAACAGAGTTCACATCGTTATTGAACATCCCTGCTGCTCCCAACTCCACTAGAGCCACAACCCAAAGGCTATAGGCAAGAACAAAGTGGATGACATTCCTGTCGGACCTCATCTTCTAACTCCTTTTCAGCATCACAGAATTCCCAGGCTCCTATCTAATATGATATTATCTGCATTGAAAATCAGCAGTATATATATTCCCAATGCCAGACTGCATAGTGGAGTCCCCATAGTGTATGTGGGGTGTGTGCATTGTGTGTGCAGTAGGTGGGCCCAAGGAGTTAAGGAGTTCTTGATCTGGTATTAAAAGTTAGAAGTTGCAATGCATTTTCTCATAGAAGCCAGGCTATAAATGGTGATTAAGTTAGTTGTGAAGAAACAGGTTCTGTGGGTTGGCCCGAAAAATTTAGCCACCATGTATAACGGTATTTCCATCGGAAAACAAATTCCAAATGCCAACTAGTTGACCTGAAAATGGATTTGGTAAACAAAACCTATCCCTAAAATGGTGTTTGTTGTTTTTTATGCTTATCACATACACAGGGAACAACTATACAAAACACACAGTGGGAGGCAACCTATCAAAGGAAAAAGGATACAAAAGCAACAACTATAGAACCTTCAATCTAAAACTGATAGCTGATCAAAATATGGGTACACTGATATAATAATACATGTGGAGAGTTGGGGATTGAAAGTTCGAAAGTTATGTGACTTATGCTTATATACAGCGCCAAAGCAGCACTGACAGCTGTCAGCTTTTAGTGTCTTTATAAGTGGTTGGTTATATAACAGTAAATTAATAGGGGAAATGTGTACATATGTGTGTATATACATATGTAAATACAGAGATACATACACATATATTAAACATAAAGTGATCACATTTTATGAGGAATACTTTCTCAAGGATTTTGAAATTGTTGAAGTCTCATAATTCGAATTATATTCTCAATGAAACAAAATGTAACGTAAGGAGTGGGTTCTTATAGTTCGTAAATCTATAATCCTCATATCATATTTTTGTTGCAAAATATACTTAGAACAAACATTTGAAGTGAAACTTTTTCCATTACTATGTCCACATTTCAAATAATCAAAGATACTCCATGGCTTACAACAGACGATAATCTGAACTGACTTAGGGACACATTACAGCCGTATTAGCCCCTGATGCCAGCATTTTATCCATCATCCTTGCTTAGTTACACAACAACTGTCATGAACTTAAAGGTGTGTACAGTTTAGTGCTGCTTTAATATTGTTGGCATTCTGGCTAATGATTCAGTTCTGTCTCCTAAATTAACAGTAATACAAATCATGATAGGTTTTTGGCTTTCTTCATTGCATTCTGTCACATTTAACTTCTGTCCCAAAATAACTCGCTTTCGGATGCATTTTTCGGCATTAACGCTTAATGAATGCTTGGCTGAAACTGTCATAGGCTTTAAAATGATATTAAATTATAACCACAGTTTTAAATATCAGCACTACAGTCAACAAAAATCACACAGACATCAGATGTCTGGAAACAGCACAGTTCACATGATACTGACAAAGGCTGACAGGTATTTGTTTACAATTGTAAAAGGCATGGAAGCAAATATAAAATTTATAATTCGCACAGCCTGCCAGCTTGAAATTATGGGATTCTTGACAAAAGGTTTGGTTTTCACAGTATTTCTGATTTTACTAGAGTAAGAACCTTAATATTGTTAACCTGTACAATTTCAAATTTACATAATTTTAAAATTACATTAAGAATAAGTAAGGCATGGGGCTTCCCTGGTGGCGTAGTGGTTGAGAGTCCGCCTGCCGATGGGCCGGGAAGATCCCGCATGCCGCGGAGCGGCTAGGCCCATGAGCCATGACCACTGAGCCTGTGCATCCGGAGCCTGTGCTCCACAACGGGAGAAGCCACAACAGTGAGAGGCCCACGTACCACAAAAAAAAAAAAAAAAGAAAAGAATAAGTAAGGCATGGTTACTGGCTCATTTCAAGGTTGATGATGAATAAAACTCTAAACTGAGGTGGTTTTTTTTTTTAAAAAGACCAATACTAAGGTTTTGCACAAAAGCTTAGAAATCCCTGCCATAAAACTATTCCCAGAGAAAATTAGTTATCTGCAGACTATTGCTCCTTTCATGTAACTTGAGAGGTTTCCACCAGGAAAAGATTGTTTCGTGTGTGTGTAACCATGCTAAGATAATTTGGATATCTGTAATGATGCTGACAAGATAGAATGCCTAACCCCTTTCCCAAACAAAACTCCAGGGGATAGCTATGTGGAAATATTATATATTAAAAATATGAAACTATATAAAAATATAAAACCTAATTTTCTAGAGTAAACCTTGATCCACCAGAGCTGGAAATACAGTATGTTATTAAGGAGTCAATAAACATAATCCAAATAGAGATTTATATGATCATTATCAGGGTCACCAAATTTGAATAATTTCCCTCCAAACAGACACATGAAGGAAATACATAATATTTAAGAAAAAAACAGTCTGAGATAATAAACTAGGTAAATTTGATCAGAGAGGTGTAACTGCCCCCTAGTGACAGAATACTATAATACACTCTGAAAACTTAAAGATCATCTAAAAAATCTACATTAACTTAAAAGCTGGAATGTTCATAAATTTATTGCTTCCAAAATTTACAATTTTCCCTTTTTACTCACTTGTCCATTCAAAACTTCACTTCATATATAAATAAAACAAGGATGATTTTATACTTTATCACAGTCTCTTAGGAGAAAAATGCACAAGTAAACAAATATACAATTAACAGGTTGTGATAAATGCCATGAAAAAAATGAAAAGGATGCTGCGATGGAGAATAACAGGTTCAGGGTAATTAAAGAACATTTTGGACTGGGTGGTTGGGCAAAGCCCCACTAAGGAAGTATTACAATATAAGATAAACTGAGACCAGATGGATAAAAAGCAAACACATACAGGATATTCAGGGTGGAGTGAGAGGGAAGTGACCCAGGCAGAAGAAAATGCAAAGCATGTACGAAGTCTCCAAGCTAGAAATTCTGGGTGAGTTCAGCTCTTGATAAAAGGCCAGTGTGGCCAAACTGAGAGAAAGAACAATGAGAAATGGGGAAGAGGAAGAAAGGCAGATGGGGCCATTAATGCAAAACCTTTTAGGCTAGGGTAAGTAATGTGGACTTTAACCTAAATGAAAAGTTATTCATGGATTTAAATCAAGGAACCTGTCTGATGTGCATTATGATGAATCACCCTAGTGGCTGGGCTCAAGAGCAGAAGCAGAGTAGTGCAGTTCCTGGAACATAGTAACTAGCCAGCCCCAAGTAGTGACTGCAGGGATGGTGAACACAGGACACATTGGAGACATACATGGAGCACATCTGACAGGAGCTGCTGATGGACTGAAGGTAGAGGATAGGGAAGAAGGAAGAATAAAAGACGCTCTCCAGTTTCAGGCTGGAGCACCTGAGTGATGCTCGCTACTGGCAGAAAAGATTCTCAGAAAGATAAGTTTCAGTGGGGGGGAAAGAATCAAAATCTGTTTAAATATGTTGACTTGTTTAAATGCCTGTGCAATTTCCAAGACATAAAGTAGGAAGTTGAATCTATAAGTCCAGGGCTCAGAGGAATGGTGTGAGCTAACAATGTAAACTTAAGAGTCTATGAGCATCTGCACACCAGTCAGAATGGCCATCATCAAAAATACTACAAACAATAAATGCTGGAGAGGGTGTGGAGAAAAGGGAACGCTCTTGCACTGTTGGTGGGAATGTAAATTGATAAAGCCACTACAGAGAACAGTATGGACGTTCCTTAAAAAACTAAAAATAGAACTACCATACGACCAAACAATCCCACTGCTGGGCGTATACCCTGAGAAAACCATAATTCAAAAAGAGTCATGTACCAAAATGTTCATTGCAGCTCTATTTACAATAGCCAGGATATGGAAGCTACCTAAGTGTCCATCAACAGATGAATGAATAAAGATGTGGCACATATATAGAATGGAATATTACTCAGCCGTGAAAAGGAATGAAACTGAAGTATTTGTAGTGAGATGGATGGACCTAGAGACTGTCGTATAGAGTGAAGTAAGTCAGAAAGAGAAAAACAAATACCATATGCTAACATATATATGGAATCTAAAAAACAAAAAATTGTCATGAAGAACCTAGGGGCAAGACGGGAATAAAGTTGCAGACCTACTGCAGAATGGACCTGAGGATACGGGCAGGGCGAAGGGTAAGCTGGGACAAAGTGAGAGAGTGGCATGGACATATGTACACTACTAAACGTAAAATAGCTAGCTAGTGGGAAGCAGCTGCATAGCATAGGGAGATCAGCTCGGTGCTTTGTGACCACCTAGAGGGGTGGGATAGGGAGGGTGGGAGGGAGGGAGATGCAAGAGGGAAGAGATATGGGGACACATGTATAACTGATTCACTTTGTTATAAAGCAGAAACTAACACACCATTGTAAGGCAATTATATGCCAAAACAGATGTTAAATAAATAAAGTAAATTTTATACAAAAAAAAAAAAAAGAGTCTATGAGTATCTGGATGGGATTTAAGGTCACAGAAGGGATAAGATCATCCAGGGAGAAACTGTAGAGACACTCTGTACTTGGCCACCCTCGTCTGCACATGGTGTTCACCTATGAGCATGACTATAACAAAGGCAATATGTAAAGGGTGTCCTGTATTCAACTTTAGAAATGAACTAAATAGTTGCCCCTATAATGTTATCACAACCTCTTCTTTATAAACATAATATTTCAGACTTCTTGACTGCATTTTTGTCATCTTTGTTCTAGAAAGTGGCTGAGTCTTAACTCTATCTTTTGTGAACCTAGTTTAGCTTATCTCAAATGTGTATTTACATGCCAAAATTTCTGGACACATTAAGATCCTTGATCTTTAAAGTTTCTCTTCTAAGTCTGTATAAATGAATGCAGGGGCTTCCCTGGTGGCACAGTGGTTGAGAGTCCGCCTACCGATGCAGGGGACGTGGGTTCGTGCCCCGGTCCGGGAAGATCCCACATGCCGCAGAGCGGCTGGGCCCGTGAGCCATGGTTGCTGAGCCCGCGCGTATGGAGCCTGTGCTCCGCAATGGGAGAGGCCACAACAGTGAGAGGCCTGCGTACCACAAAAAAAAAAAAAAAAAAAAAATGAATGCAGATATCTTATCAAACTACTGAAGACTGTATTGGCATTAAATTTTCTGTATTTCTAGGGTATCAGGGGAAAAAGATTCTGTTAGTGGTTATCTCTGTGTGATAAGACTATAGGGAGAAGGAAGAAGAACTACAATCCTGCAGCCTGTGGAACGAAAAACCACATTCACAGAAAGATAGACAACATGAAAAGGCAGACAGCTATGTACCAGATGAAGGAACAAGATAAAACCCCAGAAAAACAACTAAATGAAGTGGATAGGCAACCTTCCAGAAAAAGAATTCAGAATAATAAGAGTGCAGATGACCCAGGAACTCGGAAAAAGAATGGAGGCAAATATCGAGAAGATGCAAGAAATGTTAAACAAAGACCTAGAAGAATTAAAGAACAAACAAACAGAGATGAACAATACAATAACTGAAATGAAAACTACACTAGAAGGAATCAATAGCAGAATAACTGAGGCAGAAGAACAGATAAGTGACCTGGAACACAGAATGGTGGAATTCACTGCTGCAGAACAGAATAAAGAAAAAAGAATGAAAAGAAATGAAGACAGCCTAAGAGACCTCTGGAACAACATTAAACGCAACAACATTTGCATTATAGGGGTCCCAGAAGGAGAAGAGAGACAGAAACGACCCGAGAAAATGTTTGAAGAGATTATAATCAAAAACTTCCCTAACGTGGGAAAGGAAATAGGCACCCAGGTCCAGGAAGCACAGAGAGTCCCATACAGGATAAATGCAAGGAGAAACATGCCGAGACACACAATAATAAATTGGCAAAAATTAAAGACAAAGAAAAATTATTGAAAGCAGCAAGGGAAAAATGACAAATAACATACAAGGGAACTCCCATAAGGTTAACAGCTGATGTCTCAGCAGAAACTCTACAAGCCAGAAGGAAGTGGCATGATATACTTAAAGTGATGAAAGGGAAGAACCTACTACCGAGATTAAACTACCTGTCAAGGATCTCATTCAGATTTGATGGAGAAATCAAAAGCTTTACAGACAGGCAAAAGCTAAGAGAATTCAGCACCACCAAACCAGCTCTACAACATATGCTAAAGGAACTTCTCTAAGTGGGAAACACAAGAGAAGGACCTACAAAAATAAACCCAAAACAATTACGAAAATGGTAATAGGAACATACATATCAATAACTACCTTAAACGTGAATTGATTAAATGCTCCAACCAAAAGACACAGGCTCACTGAATGGATACAAAAACAAGACCCATATATATGCTGTCTACAAGAGATCCACTTCAGACCTAGGGACACATACAGACTGAAAGTGAGGGGATGGAAAAGATATTCTATGCAAATGGAAATCAAAAGAAAACTGGAGCGGCAATACTCATATCAGATAAAATAGACTGTAAAATAAAGAATGCTACAAGAGACAAGGAACGACACTACATAATGATCAAGGGATCAATCCAAGAAGAAGAGAAAACAATTATAAATATATATGCACCCAACATAGGAGCACCTCAATACATAAGGCAACTGCTAACAGCGATAAAACAGGAAATCAACAGTAACACAGTAAGAGTGGGGGACTTTAACACCTCACTTATACCAATGGACAGATCATCCAAACAAAATTAATAAGGAAACACAAACTTTAAATGATAAAATAGACCATATAGATTTAATTGATATTTATAGGATGTTCCATCCAAAAACAGCAGATTACACTTTCTTCTCAAGTGCACACGACACATTCTCCAGGATAGATCACATCTTGGGTCACAAATCTAGCCTCAGTAAATTTAAGGAAACTGAAATCATATCAACCATCTTTCCTGACCACAACGCTATAAGATTAGAAATGAATTAAAGGGAAAAAATGTAAAAAACACAAACACATGGAGGCTAAAAAATACGCTACTAAATAACCAAGAGATCACTGAAGAAATCAAAGAAAAATCAAAAAATACCTAGAGACAAATGACAATGAAAACATGACTATTCAAAACCTATGGGATGCAGCAAAAGCAGTTCTAAGAGGGAAGTTTATAGCAATACAAGCCTACCTCAAGAAACAAGAAAATCTCAAATAAACAATCTAACCTTACACCTAAGGGAACTAGAGAAAGAAGAACAAACAAAACCCAAAGTTAGCAGAAGGAAAGAAATCATAAAGATCAAAGCAGAAATAAATGAAATAGAAACAAAGAAAACAATACCAAAGATCAATAAAACTAAAAGCTGATTCTTTGAGAAGATAAACAAAATTTGATAAACCATTAGCCAGACTCATCAAGAAAAAGAGGGAGAGGACTCAAATCAATAAAATTAGAAATGAAAAAGGAGAAGTTACAACACACACCGCAGAAATACAAAGCATCCTAAGAGACTACTACAAGCAACTCTATGCCAATAAAACGGACAACCTGGAAGAAATGGACAAATTCTTAGAAAGGTATATCCTTCCATGACTGAACCAGGAAGAAATAGAAAATATGAACAGACCAATCACAAGGAATGAAATTGAAACTGTGATTAAAAGTCTTCCAAGAAACAAAACCTCAGGGCCAGATGGCTTCACAGGTGATTTCTATCAAACATTTAGAGAAGCGCTAACAGCCATCCTTCTCAAACTCTTCCAAAAAAATGCAGAGGAAGGAACACTCCCAAACTCATTCTACGAGGCCACCATCGCCCTGATCCCAAAACCAGACAAAGATACTACAAAAAAAGAAAATTACAGACCAATATCACTGATGAATATAGATGCAAAACTCCTCAAAATAGTAGCAAACCAAATCCAACAACACATTAAAAGGATCATACACCATGATCAAGAGGGATTTATCCCAGGGATGCAAGGATTCTTCAATATATGCAAATCAATCAATGTGATACACCATATTAACAAACTGAAGAAGAAAAACCATATGATCATCTCAATAGATGCAGAAAAAGCTTTTGACAAAATTCAACACCCATTTTTGATAAAAACTCTCCAGAAAGTGGGCATAGAGGGAACCTACCTCAAAATAGTAAAGGCCATATATGACAAACCCACAGCAAACATCATTCTCAGTGGTGAAAAACTGAAAGCATTTCCTCTAAGATCAGGAACAAGACAAGGATATCCACTCTCACCACTATTATTCAACTTAATTTTGGAAGTCCTAGCCATGGCAATCAGAGAAGAAAAAGAAATAAAAGGAATACAAATTGGAAAAGAAGAAGTAAAACTGTCACTGTTTGCAGATGACATGATACTATACATAGAGAATCTTAAAGATGCCACCAGAAAACTACTAGAGCTAATCAATGAATTTGGTAAAGTTGCAGGATACAAAATTAATGCACAGAAATCTCTTGCATTTCTATACACTAATGATGAAAAATCTGAAAGAGAAATTAAGGAGACAATCCCATTTGCCACTGCAACAAAAAGAATAAAATACCTAGGAATAAACCTATCATGGGAGACAAAAGACCTGTATACAGAAAACTATAAAACACTGATGAAAGAAATTAAAGATGATACAAACAGATGGAGAGATATACCATATTCTTGGATTGGAAGAATCAATACTGTAAAAATGACTACACTACCCAAAGCAATCTACAGATTCAATGCAATCCCTATCAAATTACCAGTGGCATTTTTTACAGAACTAGAACAAAGAACCTTAAAATCTGTATGGAGACACAGAAGACCCGAGTAGCCAAAGTAGTCTTGAGGGAAAAAATCAGAGCTGGAGGAATCAGACTCCCTGACTTCAGACTATACTACAAAGCTACAGTAATCAAGACAATATGGTACTGGCACGAAAACAGAAATACAGATGGACTTAATTGATATATATAGGACACTCCATCCAAAAAGAACAGAATACACACTTATCTTTGATAAAGGTGGCAGGAATATACAGTGGAGAAAGGACAGCCTCTTCAATAAGTGGTGCTGGGAAAATTGGACAGGTACATGTAAAAGTATGAGATTAGATCACTCCCTAACACCATACACAAAAATAAGCTCAAAATGGATTAAAGACCTAAATGTAAGGCCAGAAACTATCAAACTCTTAGAGGAAAACATAGGCAGAACACTCTATGACATAAATCACAGCAAGATCCTTCTTGACCCATCTCCTAGAGTAATGGAGATAAAAACAAAAATAAACAAATGGGACCTAATGAAACTTCAAAGCTTTTGCACAGCAAAGGAAACCATAAACAAGACCAAAAGACAGCCCTCAGAATGGGAGAAAATATTTGCAAATGAATCAACTGACAAAGGATTAATCTCTAAAATTTACAGGCAGCTCATGCAGCTCAATAACAAAAAAATAAACAACCCAATCCAAAAATGGGCAGAAGACCTAAATAGACATTTCTCCAAAGAAGATATACAGACTGCCAACAAACACATGAAAGAATGCTCAACATCATTAATCATTAGAGAAATGCAAATCAAAACTACAATGAGATATCATCTCACACCAGTCAGAATGGCCATCATCAAAAAATCTAGAAACAATAAATGCTGGAGAGGGTGTGGAGAAAAGGGAACACTCTTGCACTGCTGGTGGGAATGTGAATTGGTTCAGCCACTATGGAGAACAGTATGGAGGTTCCTTAAAAAACTACAAATAGAACTACCATATGACCCAGCAATCCCACTACTAGGTATATACCCTGAGGAAACCAGAATTCAGAAAGAGTCATGTACCAAAATGTTCATTGCAGCTCTATTTACAATAGCCCGGAGATGGAAACAACCTAAGTGCCCGTCGTCGGATGAATGGATAAAGAAGATGTGGCACATATATACAATGGAATATTACTCAGCCATAAAAAGAAACGAAATTGAGCTATTTGTAATGAGGTGGATAGATCTAGAGTCTGTCATACAGAGTGAAGTAAGTCAGAAAGAGAAGGACAAATACCGTATGCTAACACATATATATGGAATTTAAGAAAAAAAAATGTTATGAAGAACCTAGGGGTAAAACAGGAATAAAGACAGAGACCTACTGGAGAACAGACTTGAGGATATGGGGAGGGGGAAGGGTGAGGTGTGTTAGGGCGAGAGAGAGACATGGACATATATATACTAACAAACGTAAGGTAGATAGCCAGTGGGAAGCAGCCGCATGGCACAGGGAAACCGGCTCGGTTCTTTGTGGCTGTCTGGAGGGGTGGGATAGGGAGGGTGGGAGGGAGGGAGACAAAGAGGGAAGAGATATGGGAACATATATATATGTATAACTGACTCACTCTGTTATAAAGCAGAAACTAACACACCATTGTAAAGCAATTATACCCCAATAAAGATGTTAAAAAAAAAAAAAAAAAGAAAAGGAAAACATAGGAAGAACACTCTTTGATATAAATCACAGCAAGATCTTTTTTTTGATCCACCTCCTAGTAATGGAAATTAAAACAAAAATAAACAAAAATGGACCTAATGAAACTTAGAAGTTTTGCAAAGCAAAGGAAACTACAAAGAAGACGAAAAGACAACCCTCAGAATGAGAGAAAATATTTGAAAATGTTTCAATGGACAAAGGATTCATCTCCAAAATATATAAACAGCTCATGCAGCTCAATATTAAAAAAACAAACAACCCAATCAAAAAATGGGCAGAAGACCTAAACAGACATTTCTCCAAAGAAGACATATAGATCGCCAAGAAGCACATGAATAGCTGCTCAACATCACAAATTATTAGAGAAATGCAAATCAAAACTACAATGAGGTATCACCTCACACCAGTTAGAACGGGCATCATCAGAAAATCTACAAACAACAAATGCTGGAGAGGGTGTGGAGAAAAGGGAACCCTCTTGCACTGTTGATGGGAATGTAAATTGATACAGCCACTATGGAGAACAGTATAGAGGTTCCTTAAAAAACTAAAAATAGAATTACCATATGACCCAGCAATCCTACTACTGGGCATATACACAGAGAAAACCGTAATTCAAAAAGACACATGTACCCCAATGTTCATTGCAGCACTATTTACAATAGCCAGGTCATGGAAGCAACATAAATGCCCATCGAGAGACGAATGGATAAAGAAGATGTGTTACATATATACAAAGGAATATTACTCAGCCATAAAAAGGAAGGAAATTGGGTCATCTGTAGAGACGTGGATGAATCTAGATACTGTCATACAGAGTGAAATCAGAAAGAGAAAAATATCGTATATTAACGCCTATATGTGTAACCTAGAAAAATGGTACAGATGAACTGGTTTGCAGGGCAGAAATTGAGACACAGATGTAGAGAACAAACGTATGGACACCAAAGGGGGAAAGCCGCGGGGGATGGGTATGGTGGTGTGATGAATTGGGAGATTGGGATTGACATATATACACTATTATGTATAAAATGGATAATAAGAACCTGCTGTATAAAAAGATAAATAAAATAAAATTCTAAATTCAAGAAAAAAAAATCTCCCCCCCCAAAAGAAAAGTAAAAACTATAGGAAGTTCTGATTTTTTTAATGTACTTCTTAAATTTGTTATAATGAACAATGAGCCTGTAGTAATAACTATGTTAACAAAAATAGCTAACATCTATTTAGCCTTGCTTAGATAAACTCATTGGATCTTTACAGCAACTTTACGAGGTAGATACTAACATTATTCCCATTTTACCCTTAAGGAGGCGAGGTATGAAGGGGTTAGAGACCTAACCCAAGGTCACAAGGCTGGCAAAGTGACAGAGCTAGGGAACAAATCAAGGCAGGAAGACTCCATTCTTAATCATTCTAACCAATGGTTTCCAAAAAGAATGTTTTAATTTTGAGTTCTATTTTACATCACAACCTAGTATACATATACTTTGTAAAATAGCTAAACAAGCATTTCATGGAATAATACAAAAGACGGTGTGTTTTTACACGTTCTTTTTAATTACTTTAAATTCTAGTTGAAAGCTATTAAGTTGATTATATGACCCACAAATGGTTGCAACCTGCAGTTTGAAAAACAGTGTACTACAATATATACCTTTTAAAAATTAAAGAAAAATACTTTTTAAAAATTTTAAAGATACTTTCAAGTATTAAGGTCAAAATACTTACACTTTTATTTCAAAGTAATGGAAAGCAACTTATGAAAATTATCTACTATAAATAAAGTAATGTAAAATACTTTATGTAGCTACTGAATGTAGCTTCATGTAAAATAGAAGCTAAAAGCCTTTCAAATAAATGTTTAAAATTAATTTTATTTATTTTTTTTTTTGCACATTTAAAGAGCCTTTCCTAACGGCTGAAAATAATACCTCATTTGAAAAACAGGCAGACAGTTTGAGCAAACAATTTATAAAACAAGCTTTACTAAGTAATTCCATCCCCAGGAATTTAATGCAAGAAAATTATAGAACATAAACACAGAAAGGTATTTCTGGGGATGTTCACCTTAAGGTTATTTACAATAGTTGAAAATTGGAAGCCACCTAAATGTCCAAAGAAAGAGATGGATTAAATACACCATGACACTTAAAGTCTCCCCTCTGCCTCCCTCCTATCAACAGGTAATCACTGATATTTGTTCTTAAAACAAAAAAATCTTCAGAGATTTTTTTTCTTTTTTAAACACAGCCATATAGTACCCCCTTGTAGGACTATATAGATCAGTCCTCTATCGATGGGCATTTGCTTCTTTCAAATCTTTCACTGTTACAAACATCTTTGCAGTAAACAGCCTAGTATACACGTCCTTTCCTAAAGCTGAGATGGAATCTGTGAAGAAATTTACAGAAAGAGATTTACCAGTTCACAGCCTCCACATTAGCCTTCCCAGAGCACAAGAGATCAGCTTTCTCAAGGGCAGGAACAAAGTTCACTATTTCTTTTACATACCCTTATACAGAGTGGTAACAGGGTCCACATACACAGATGTGTAAAGGCCCAAGAATATCTCCACATACTTTCCTTAAGCTCTCTGAACTTTTATAACAGCTGATTTAACATCTTTGTCTAGTAAGTCTAATACCTGGGCCTCCTTGGGGACAGTCTCTATTGACTGCTTTTTTTTTTTTTTCTGAGTATGGACCATACTTTCCTATTTCTTTGGGTGTCTTGAATTTTTTTATTGCCAAGTGGACATTCTAAGTAATATAATATGGTAACTCTGGAAGTCAGATCACCACTGTCTCCCCTGGGTTTGTTGTTGTGGCTGGCTTTTTGGTTTTTGTTGTTGCTGCTATTTGTTTCTCTAGTGACTTTCCCAGACTAACTCTGAGGTCTGTATTCCCTGTAGCATGTGACCACCACTGTCTCCACTCAGTGAGCTTAGTGGTCAGCTAGATGACTGGATGGAGGTTTCCTTCAGTGCTCTGAACCAATATGGCTTCTACCCTTTGCTGAGGAGCTCAGTGCGTGATTAGGCGCACCTTCAGCGTTCAAACAGTCTACATGTCTGTCTTGGCCTTCACCTGCATGGGACCTCAAAGTCAGCCAGAGATGAGAGACTGGGGCCCTGTCGGGTCTTTCCTGGGCACAAACACAGTCCTGCATTTGTGTGTGGCCTTCTAGATTCCTGAAGCATTTCAAAGCCCACTACAGACATCTCGTTCCCCAGATCTTCCTTTTAGATTTTTGGCCAAGCTCTTGTTTGCTCCCCGTAGCATCACAGCCTCAGGCAGCACAGTGTTCAACAACTGCAGGTAATTATTTTAGATGGAAGTCCTAGGGACAGAGACTCCCCACAGAGCAATCTCTGAGGCAGGTCGAATAACAACTCCCTGGAACGGAGCTTTTCTGAGAAGCTGCAAGACAAGTGACAACGTTCTGGAGATGGGACCTTCTGAGGAACTCAACCAGTTTGCCCTTCCAGTGGCCACAAGGCTGCTGGTTTTTAAGGCTACTGTTGAACTGGGGAGAGGAGAAGGTGAATAGGGCAAGTTAAAATGCCACAAATCCTACTGTTCTTACCAATGTAGCCACTATGCTAAGCACTTCACTTCCAATACCCTATTTAATCTTTAACAACCCTATGAGGTTAGAACTATTACAATCCTATTTTACAGAAGAGGAAACTGAGGCATACAGACGTAAAGTAGCTTGCTCCAGGTCTCATGGCTAGTAAGTGACAATGTTGGTTTATGAACCACAATTTGTCTAATTCCAGAGTCTATTCTCAATTACTGTGCAATGTACTACTTTTCATTTGTGAGACAATAATTCAGAGAAATCCAGCTTAGGCAAAAGTGTTGCTGAATATGAACTCATGAGGGAGATCAATTATATATAAATTTTATAGAATATATATATATAAATTATCAATGGGTTCTTTTCCATAAATTAGTTGTTCTTAACCATGGTATGGATCTGAACCACGTGGAGCTTTTTAAAAGGATACCTGCACAACTTCCCTTTCTCCCTTACCATCAAGGATGTAACATTTTTTAAAGTTCTGCAGAATTCTGAAACTCAGTTCTAGCCAAGAACCACTGCATTAGAGTAAAAAATTCCTTAACACTAGAACTATATCAACTATTTCATCACCTAATTTCTGTAACAAGTGTTCACAAAGGAAAGATGCTTCTTAGAGAAAAAGGCATAAAGGAAAAAGCAGAGGTTTAGGAGTTAGATAGACTTAGGTTTGAATCTTAGCCTCCTCACTTGCTACTTGTATGACCCAGAGAACATTAATTTCTCTGAACTTTAGTTTCTTCATCTATAAAGTGGAAGTCAAAAAAAAATCTACCTCTTAGAGTTATTACAATAATAGATAACATATGCTGGGATGTAGTATGCACTCAAATGGTAGTTGTTACAGTTATTCCTGAAACTGACATTAGATTGAGAAATTCAGCAAATATTACTGACTGCCAACTCTGGTTACCTGAGTGATAACAGTCTTCCAAAAGCACAAACTCTAATAAAGGAAAGAGATATTCCCTCTAAAAAGGAAAACTGAGATGAATATTAACATAGAGAAGTATATTTAATATATCATGGGAAAATGGAGGAGGAGAAATAATTCTGATCTGAAAAGTGTTCTTAAAAGTGCAATGTGGGGCTTCCCGGGTGGCGCAGTGGTTGAGAGTCCGCCTGCCGATGCAGGGGACGCGGGTTCGTGCCCCGGTCCGGGAAGATCCCACATGCCGCGGGGCGGCTGGGCCCGTGAGCCATGGCCGCTGAGCCTGCGCGTCTGGAGCCTGTGCTCCACAACGGGAGAGGCCACAGCAGTGAGAGACCCGCGTACCACAAAAAAAAAAAAAAAATGCAATGTGAACAGTGCCTTGAAAGAAGAATAGTCAGATATGCTCCTTGGACCTGATTGCAGACCAATGGTTCTCAAACTTAAACATGCAACCAAATCACATGGAGGGCTTGTTAAAACACACATTTCTGAGCCACACCCCAGACTTTCTGAATCAGTAGATCTGGAGTGGGGCCTGAGAATGTGCATTTCCCAAGTGATACTGATGGAACCCTCTTAAAGAACCACCATTCGAGACAGAGAGAATGCTTGAGCAAAACTGACAAGTGATATACAGGGTATCCCTGAGCTCTAAGATGGCAGCTTCCAGGACATGGGCTCTGTGTGAGTGGTTAAGGAATATGGTCAAAAGCCTAGAAATGAAAATTTTCTAAACAAGACACTTCCTTCTCTAGTAAGAGATAGATTAATTACCCTTTCTAGGAAGGTGAGATGATGACGTTCAAGACTATGTATGGTGATGAATGCTAACTAGACTTACTGTTCAGGTGATCACTTCACAGTGTATACAAATATCAAACCATAATGTTGTATACCTGGACCTAACATATCAATTATATCTCAATAAAAATAAAATAAAATAAGAAAGTAGTAAGTAAAATAAAACTCACCTAAAATACAAAGAATGCATAAGCTCAATGTAATTAAGAAAACACCAGTCTGGGAATTCCCTGGCAGTCCAGTGGTTAGGACTCGATGCTTTCACTGCCAAGGGCCCAGGTTCAATCCCCGGTTGGGAACTAAGATCCCATAAGCCACATGGTGCAGACATACATAAATAAATAAATTAAATAATTTTTTAAAAATTAAATTAAAAAGAAAAAGAAAACACCAGTCGAACCCAAATTGAGGAACATTTTACAAAATACTTACCAGTACTTTTCAAAAGTATCAAGGTCATGAAAAACAAGACTGAGGAAATGTCAGACTGAAGGAGACTAAGGAGATATGATAACTAAATGCAATGTGGGATCCTGGATTGAATCCCAAAACAGAGACATTAGTGGAAAAGCTAGCAAAATTCTATAAATCTGTAGTTTTTTAGTTATTGAACCAATGTTAATTTCTGTGTTTTGATTATTGTATTATGGTTATATAAATTGAGAACAGTAGGGGAAGCTGAGTGAAGATTATACAGAAACTCTCTGTACTATTTTTGCAACTTTTCTATAAGTCAAAGATTATTTCAAACTAAAACGTTTAAAAAAAGACTAAGTTAAAATGATTTAACTACCCACTGACATGACATTTATTATCTCAACCTGGTATCTTTCAATTCCACTTCCTACTCCCAGCTTTGCATTGCACACATAATCAATAAGGTAATGAAGCAACAGACTTTGGGGCATATAGCTAATTAATGTTCAAAGAAGAGAAACACAGTGTCACTTATTCTTTATAGGTGAGAATATAACACTAACACATCCTGAATTTTAATATTTCACTTAGCATACTCTAGTTAAAATTCTTCGAAAAAACAAAGCTGAAACCTATTCAATAGTTTCACTTATAAATTTTAAAGAATGTTCCATACTCACCAAAACCATCAATATCAAGATTATTTTCAACCACAATATCTAGTAGAGTGTCACCAACTTTTCCTTTGCTTGTTAATGTTTCACCATCACGGTTTATAAAGTGGACTGTTATTTTATCTTCTGAGCTGGAAAAGGAAGCAGTCCTTTATTATTTTTAATAATTTCAAAAGATACTTTAAAATAATTGTTCTAAGAACCTGTAACGTCAAAAAATAGGTTGTGTGTGTGTCTGCGTGCGTGCAAATATCCTCCTTTACGGTATTTTCTTTTCTTTCCCAAGTTTGTTTGGGAAGGAGACACCACAAACCACAGGCATATCTATCTACCCACCTACCAGGAGGGAAGCTCTGCCACCTTAAAGGAAATAGCAAGTACATCACTATCAAGGCCACCTGTAGTATGTGTCTCCCCAGTGGTCACTCTCAGGTCACAGTTACATGAAATGCTTAGCAATCATTATCACTCGTGAAGTCTGCTTCGCTCTCACATAGCTCTCTGAAAAACAATGTCTCTATGAATGTGTCCCTAAAAGACTAGGTGACGGTTGTGGAGAGCTTTAAAAACAAATCATTCTGCTATTGATAAGGCAATTGTTATGCAAGTGTCTGATAAGTATGGTCACTGAGAGCCAGCAGTTTGATAGTTTTCTGAGTATTTGAACATCTCATTTTGGTCCATATAGTGTACTCGAAAAACAAAGGGACTAGAAAAAGGGTTTTCTTTGCTTGAATATGTCAGAAAATAAATATAATATCTCCTTACATGTTTCATTACTATAGGATATCTATCAGCTAGTTATCAGTTAGCTAACTTAAATTTCTTACCCTTCTCACAAACATCAGTCCAAAGTTTGGGAAAAGAAATCATATTATTATTGGGCTTCCCTGGTGGCGCGGTGGTTGGGAGTCCGCCTGCCGATGCAGGGGACACGGGTTTGTGCCCCAGTCTGGGAGGATCCCACATGCCAGGGAGTGGCTGGGCCCTTGAGCCATGGCTGCTGAGCCTGCGAGTCCGGAGCCTGTGCTCCGCAACGGGAGAGGCCACAACAGTGAGAGGCCCGTGTACCGCAAAAAAAAAAAAAAAAAAAAAAAAAAAGAAATCATATTATCAACTAGATACTTATCCTCCACTACTGGTCATTTAAATTTTTACCTATCAATTGAAAAGATGTACTTCAGCTTAAACGAATTAGTTGTAATTTTCACTACTGCCAATAGATGGTAATAGTCCATCAAAGAAAACGTTGTTTAGTGTAAGTAAAACCTAGAATTACATAATTTCAGAGCTATAAATATCTTGCAAATTACCAAGTCCATCATCTCATTTCCCAAACAAGGCAGCTGAGGCCTTATCAGATAATGTCGTCCTTGATAACTCAATGCTGAAAAATGAGGATCCTAGTAATTAAAAATTTTGATCAGAAGTGTGTGTGTGTGTGTGTGTGTGTGTGTGTGTGTGTGTATGAGAAAGAGAATGTCCCTTAAATGGGCATGTGCTCTCCGACTTCTTTTCGTAGCAAAAAATGCTTTAAAGCAAGTATTCCCAAACATTCGTGATTTTCAACTAGGCAACTGCTATTTTTTCACAGAAAAATGACTAGGAATGAAGATACTCTGGAGGCACGGAGACCACACTGGAGGTTATTGAAAGGGCATAAACAAAGCAGGAACATGGGAGACACTGATCTGAGAGATATTCAGGAGGCAGAATTAAAAACTTTTGGGGAGGGAAGAAATAATGTTGAAATTTCTAGCTCGGACAATGAGGGAGTACAGTTTAACTTAAGGTTAACTTAGGAGGAGAAGGAGCTTTGGGGAAGATTGGAAATGAGTTCAACTTTAGACCTGTTTGATTTAATAATAAACAGATGCAAATGTCCAGAAGCCTGATGGAAATATGGGTCTGAGATTTGGGCCTAGAGATTTGACATCAAAAAATGCCTGGTAGCCTAAGGTACAAGAAGTGCAGCAGAAAGAATTCCATCATTTATACACACTACTGAAGGTCGGAGGTTTGGGCACTGCTGCTCTTCTGCAGCACTCTAGAGATGAGCTACAGCCAAGGAATTGCAACTCTGACGTCAGACTCCTCTTCTGTAAAATCAGGGTAACATTTATCTCATAGTTTTGACAACATATGCAAAATTCCTAACATACTGTAGAGCTCAACAAACACTGATTGATAACTTTTATTTAAAGCCCCGGTCCTTTTGTTGTTAAGGAGCCTGAACTGCTGCTACATATTAAAAAAGGTGTACAGCCCCAGAAAAAAACTGCAGAGTAAGAGTAATAGGTTTATCAATGAACAGGAGAGGAAGCAGAAACGAGAGAGAAAAAGTAATTTTTCAGCTGAGAAAGTATGGAATATAAGATGTAAGAGTCAGAAGACGTAGATTCTAGCCCTGGTTCTGACATACGTATACTCATTAGGTGATCATGGGTAAAATGGCAACAACAGTGACTTCACCCAGCTGCTGAGAGAATTAAAGGAGAGAAAGTTTGTGGAAATATTTTGTTCCTTAAAGCATTATACACATGCATTTTATCCAGGTAACTTTATCCATTCACTATTAACAAGTGGTATTTGTGGGTTTTGTACAGTTTTCTTCCCCAATTCTAAGAACTAGCAAAAAGCTTCTAGCTGTTCCCAAAAAGGATAAGATTTCATGCACTGGGAAATAATTAGGATCCTTCTAAATCCTCTATCATCAACGAGTTAGCCAGCACCACAAACAACTATTTTCTTCACTTGTTTACCCTTTATGCACCGCCATTTATTCTGCTCAACCACAGCAGATATTTTGACAAAGTTCTCCAGGGGCTGCTGTGGTAAAGCTCTTAACAGACTTCTAAAAGGGAGAGGAGTTATGGCTGCTGATGCCCACCCTTTCACTATGTGGGGTAGCCTGGGGTAGTCGGTCCAAGAAAAGGGCCCCGTCTAGGGCTCCCCACTTCCATAGCCACCTTAACTCTTCCAAATGACCCTATGGGCTAAAGAATTATCAACTCTAATGGTGCTCAAAAAACAAACAAAAACTATGTGAGTTCTAGTCCTAGTTTTGCATGCTACTTAATATAAATTTTTATTCTCGTTTATCTACCTCACCTATCAAGATTTCCTTAAGAGTCAAGGGAAATAATACATGTGAAAGCCCTTTACAACCTAAATCACTACTAAATATAAAGTACTATATCAGGGTATTTTGGAGTAAAAGGAGTTTTTCGACTCTCAATTACTGAAAACTTATCTAAATGTTAAACTTCAAAGTCAGAACTACAGCTTCTAGACTGTTCTGTCCAAACTTTGTTCAATAACAGAGATGTTCTATAGCTGTGATGTCCCAGACAGTAGCTTCTAACCATGTGTGTTTACCCAGTACTTGAAATGTGGCCAGTGGAACTGGGAAAATGATTCTTTAATTTTATTTAACTTTAATTATCTTAAATTTAAATGACTACATGTGGTTAGTAGTGACCATATTGTATAGCATAAGTCTTAGATAATAAGAGTCAGAAAACCTAGTTGTAGCTCCAAAGTCTGTGATAGGAAGCACAGGGCACCAATGGAAACCGTGCCAATGAGGGGGAAAGCAGGTTTATAAGGGAGCAGACAGATGTGCTTCCCTTTAAGATAACTTGATGTACCAATTCAAACAGTAAATTGGGGGGATATAATTCCCATTTACAAAAGCAATCATGTTCCTTTGAATACTAGTTACACAAATACGTTCAACATATGTCCCAATTTATACACAAACTTTCAAGAAAGCATACAATGCAGAAAACAAGGCATCCAGGCAGAGGAAGGTCAAAGACAGGAAAGTGTAACGGAAACAGGGACAAAACCCCTGCTTGCCTTCCCCATTATCTCCCTCGCAGTTCATGCAACAAAAATGTATTGAGCACCCACTATATTATGGGATTACAGGGGGAAAGATGAGTAACTCCTCCACCCTATTCTCAGGAACCTCATGAAGAAGAAACTAGAGAGGAATACAAATCCAACCCTTTCTCCCTGCAGCTCCTTCTTGCTGCTACACTACAGCAGGGAGTCAAAGAGCTGTTCTGAGATCTGCATTATATAAAGTGCCAACACAGTGCTATACTCTGAAATTATGAGGAAATTTTCTATTATATCTAAGGGGATTCTGTCTTTGAGAAACGAATCTGCCGAAGAATATAAGACTGCAACATATTTGGGGCAAATTTTCTCTCACTTCTTTCGACACTTAATACAAAACACAACGCTGTGAGCCTACGAGGCAGCTGACGCTAACAGGTGGGATCTACTGAGCCCTCGCTACGGGCCAGACACAAGACTCCCTGCATTACCTGTCTGCTCTCATTTGTTCTTCAAATAATTGTGAGGCCGACACGATTATTATCCTCCACTGACGTTAGACAAACTGGACAATAAGTGTCAAACCCCAGTTTAAAACCCTGCCTTGCCAGTCCAACGCAGGGGCTTTTACCCCGACAACAACCAGAAGAGAGCAAACAGGGAAGCTCGGGGACAGAGCGGGTGTATCCTAAATGGACACGGATTTGGAGACAGAACGTCCTGACCTAGCAGGAGGAAGGCACGATAAGAAACTGCAGGCCAGGACACGAACGGGGCGCATCTTACGAAGGTCACCGCGGTTTCGAGCATAGCAAAGGTTAGATCCTCGCCAAACCGCACGGAGAACCAGCGGCAGCAAAGTGCCCGGTTTTCCTGAGGGCACAGGAGGCACTGGGACAAGGAGATCGGGGATCCCGGGACCCCATTCCCCTCCAGGTGTCAGTGGATCTGAAAGGCAACTTGGCAACGGTAAGGAAAGGAGGCCGTGACCACACCGAGCGACCTGCCGGGGACTCGGAGAAGGCGGAGCAAGAGGCGGGCGGGGCCGGGCGTGTGGGCCGCACGCCGTCGCCGGGAGAAGCCGACGGAACCGGAAAGAGGGCGGAAGGAGCGCGGCCGTTCTGCCAGGGACCCAACGCCCACGCGCCCCCTGCGCCTCACCTGCTCGGCGCGCGCGCCGACACGCTCAGCGCCCGCGTCACCGCCGCTGCGCCGCCGCCCAGGCCGGGCCTGGCGCTCCCGCCCTGCCCTCGGCTCCCCCGGAGGCCGCCGGCTCCCGCGCGGGGTCCGGCGAGGAGCAGCCACCGGCCGGCTGTGTCGCCGAGGGCGGCGGAGGCGACATGCAGGAGACGAGCGGCCATAGCCGGTCGGATAACTACGGGAGGCGACGCAGGCCGCACGGCAGCGGCCACGAGAGGGAGGCTTCAAGACTGGGGGCGGGCTGACGCTGCGCCTGCCTGACGCCCGGGGTCCCGACGAGGGCCTGCTCAGCGCACCGCCAAAGCTCCGCGCGCCTTCCGGCTGACCTATAAATCCCGAGGGCCGCGAGCGCAGCCCCGCCTCCCAGGCGTGGTTATAGAGGCGGGGCTACGCGCCTTGTTGTTCTACCTACTGACCAGGTTTTGTATTGATCTTGCTGCTTCTGGAGTTGCCAAGCAAGAACAATAAATTTTACAAGATAGCTGAACGTCTGACGGAAAGATACAGTAAAACAATCCCCAGTTAACTAAACCACTTTCTTTTGTCCTGCGCTTCCCTCCTCCTGCCCATTAAGAAAAAAAAATGGGAGATTGTCATCTTGGAGTTCAAAAACTATGATAAAAGGGAATTCTAGCCATTGTCAACAAGGACAGTGGAAATTTCAGAAAGCCAATAGGCAGACACCCAAGAGAATAACTATGACTATAAAGTTATAAATGATCACGGTAATGAATAAACGAGGATACCGAAGAAGGCAGATAATGATCCTAGGCTTTGAATAACAAATAGATACTCGTTGAGCACCTGAAATCCATGAGCCTGAACAGGAAACTGGTGAACTGAGATTTCTTTAAAGAATTTTTAAAAACCAGGAACATGAATTTTAAAATACACTTTATCACGGTTAATAGGTTGTGGTGGGAAAAGCATGGGCTTTAAGGTCAGAAATAGCGATGTTCAAATCCAAGGTCTACCACTTCTGAGCTCTGAGACCTTGGATAAATTATTCTTTTAGAGGGTCAGAATCTCCATAACAGTTTTACATGGATAAGATGTTCCATCCTTCAGGGCCATCCTGAGGGTTAGAAAAACTGACAGGCAGGATGGGATAGTGCGTCACAAAGAGCCATAACTTTTCCTGGGCCTTCCTGCCTAAGGCTACTCTTCAAAGGCTAAAGTCAGGTGGTTATTGCAAATATGCTAAACACAATAAAAGATACTTTAAAGAATATTCAGAACAAGAAAGTACAGGCCTCAGTAAAGTCCCTCGAGACAATGTATGGTGAGTTCTGAACCTGAGGGCAGAGAGTCTGCAGTCATTTGGCTCGTAAATTGCCTCAGTCTTCTGGTAAAGAGAAAGACGTTCGAGTTGAACCAGTCACAACAAACCCTGCAAGTAATCCGGAAGAGGAGGTTGTAAGAGAACAGTTAATCTTTTTTTTATAAGGTCAAATCTCCAAAGTCAGATGAATGACTTGTAGGAGGAGAACTGGAAAAAAAAACAAACCAAAAAAACCTGCTGCGATTGATCCCTCTCCTCTCAGCCCTCCTAGTGTAAATCCAGCTTCAGCTCCGTTAGGGCACTTACAGCTCTCTGCTTTGTGGGGTAGTTGCTTGTATACATAGTTCATCTTAGTAGGCCCCACACTGCCAGGGACAAGGCCTTGAGCTTATCAAGGTTTCAATAAGTATTTGTGAATAAATGAATACTGTCATGTAATTTCCATTAGTAATCATCAGAATTCATGAATCATGTGCATGAAAATTAAAGATGAATAAAAAAAGGTTTTCCAGATTTTCAAAGGCCAGTAAGGGTAGATTCCAAAAATTACAGATATCAAGATTCGGCAGTATTCCAGAGGGAATTTATAAACATATGGTTTGTGAACACAGATAAAAAAGTGATACGGAATTACGGAGGACAAGCTTTTGCTTGCGTATTTCTCTGTCTTATGAAACTCCCACCCTTCCATCTTTCACTCCTGTCAAAATCCATCTGTATTCTGAAACTCAAATAAAATTCCATCTTTCTCATGAAGTCATGCTTACTCATCACAAGAGATCATCCCTCCCTCTGCTGAATGCCTAAGACCTTTGTTTATTCTTGTAAAATGTATGGTACCCATTGTTTCAAATAGGATAATGTTCATGAAAGTGCTTTGTAAACTGTAAAGTGTTATAAAATTTAGGTTCAATGTTTATAGAGCACCTACTCTGAGCTTCGCAGTACCTTGTGCTCCATCACAAATACTTTGTGTAGCTCCTTTAGACTGAAGCTCCCAAGAGTAGGAAGGATGTCTTATTCATCTTCATATCCCCAGCAGCTGGCATAGTTCCTAGCACAAAGCAGCCATTTAATAGTATCTTTGTTAAGAACTGTGTTAGGAACTTTCTCAATTTTTTTAAATTAAAGTATATTTGATTTACAAAATTGTGATTGTTTCAGGTATACAGCAAAGTGATTCAGTTATATATATTTTTTCAGATTATTTTCCATTATATGTTATTACAAGATATTTAATATAGTTCCTTTTGCTACACAGTAAATCCTTTTTGCTTATCGATTTTATGTATAGTAGTTTGTATCTACTATCTAATCCCATACTCCTAATTTATCTCTCCCACCCTCGCTTTCCCCTTTGGTAACCATGTTTGTTTTCTATGTCTGTGAGTCTGTTTCTGTTTTGTATATAGATTCATTGGTATTACTTTTTAAATTCCACATATAAGTGATATCATGTAATACTTGTCTTTCTTTGTCTGACTTACTTCACTAGGTATAGTAATCTCTAGGTCCATCCATGTTGCCACAGATGGCAATATTTCATTCTTTTTTATGGCTAATATTCTATTGTATATATGATAACCACATCTTCTTAAACCAGTTGTCTGTTGATGGGCACTTCGGTTGTTACCGTGTCTTGGCTATTGTAAATAGTGCTGCTATGAACATTGGGGTACATGTATATTTTTGAATTCGAGTTTTCATCTTTTCTGGATATATACTCAGGAGCGGATTGCTGGGTCATATGGTAGCTCTATTTTTAGTTTTTTAAGGAACCTCCATATTGTTTTCCATAGTGACTGCACCAATTTACATTCCCATGAACAGTGTAGAAGGGTTCCCTTTTCTCCATACCCTCTCCAGCATTTATTGTTTCTAGATTTTTTGATGATGGCCATTCTGACCGGTGGGAGATGATATCTCATTGTAGTTTTGACTTGCATTTCTCTAATGATTAATGATGTTGAGCGTTCTTAGATAAGTGATATTGAGTATTCTTTCATGTGTTTGTTGGCAATCTGTATATCTTCTTTGGAGGAATGTCTATTTAGGCCCATTTTTGGATTGGGTTGTTTGTTTTTTTGATATTGAGCTGCTTGAAAATATTGGAGATTAATCCTTTGTCAGTTGCTTCATTTGCAAATGTTTTCTCCCATTCTGAGGGTTGTCTTTTGGTCTTGCTTATGGTTTCCTTTGCTGTGCAAAAGGTTTTAAGTTTCATTAGGTCCCATTTGTTTATTTTTGTTTTTATTTCCATTTCTCTAGGAGGTAGGTCAGAAAGGATCTTGCTGTGATTTATGTCATAGAGTCTTCTGCCTATGTTTTCCTCTAAGAGTTTGATAGTGTCTGGCCTTACATTTAGGTCTTTAATCCATTTTGAGTTTATTTTTGTGTATGGTGTGACAAAGTGTTCTAATTTCATTGATTTACATGCAGCTGTCCCGCTTTCCCAACACCACTTATTGAAAAGATTGTCTTTTCTCCATTGTATATTCTTGCTTCCTTTGTCATAGATTAATTGACCAAAGGTGTGTGGGTTTATTTCCGGGTGTCTATTCTCTTCCATTGATCTATATGTCTGTTTTGAGCCAATACCATGATGTTTTGATTACTGTAGCTTTGTAGTATAGTGTGAGGTCTGGAAGGGTTATGCCTCCAGTTTTGTTCTTTTTTCCTCAGGATTGCTTTGACAATTCTGGGACTTTTGTGATTCCATATAAATTTTAGAGTTATTTGTTCTAGAAACTTTCACAATTTTTATCTCATTTCATTAGCACAGCAACTCTGTAGAGTAGACATGCCTTTAATCAGTAAATATTTATTGACATTAGCAGTGTTTAAATCACTATGCTAGTGCTGGAGACACAGCAGTGAACAAAACAATCCCTGCCATCTTATTTTAAAGATGAACCTAGTGAGGTGCACAGTGGTTGTGACTTTCTTAGAATTATACTGCTATTAAATTGTGAATCCAAGATTTAAGTCTAGGTCTTCCTGGTCCCAAGCCCAGGACATAAGCACAAGAAATGACCATTTTATTATTTTTATTATATTTAATTATATATATATATATATATATATATATATATATACACATACATACATATATTCACTCTAAGAAATTACTCATTCCACTCCCAGGTGATTTATTAATATGACTGATGATATTGGTGGGTTTTCTAACTTAAATTAAATCACTGATATTTAAATAAATTGCTGATAACTGGTAACCTTCCCCTGACGCTGGGAGCCAAGATTGCCGCCGTGTCCTGCCTGCCGTCTGCTCTACATGATGGGGTGTTGCTCCAGGACCTTGCTTTAGACATGGGCGGTGGAAAGATGGCGGAGGAGTAAGACGCGGAGATCACCTTCCTCCCCACAAATACACCAGAAATACAACTACATGTGGAACAACTCCTACAGAACACCTACTGAACGCTGGCAGAAGATGAACGCTGGCAGAAGACCTCAGACCTCCCAAAAGGCAAGAAACTCCCCACGTATCTGGGTAGTGCAAAAGAAAAAATTAATTAAAAACAGAGACAATAGAATAGGGACGGCACCTGTACCAGTGGGAGGGAGCTGTGAAGGAGGAAAGGTCTCCACACACTAGGAAGCCCCTTCGCGGGCAGAGATTGCGGGAGGCGGAGCGGGGAGCTTCGGAGCCGCGGAGGACAGCACAGCAACAGGGGCGCGGAGGGCAAAGCGGAGAGATTCCCGCACAGAGGATCGGCGCCGACCGGCGCTCACCAGCCCGAGAGGCTCGTGTGCTCACCCGCCGGGGGCGGGCGGGGCTGCGAGCTGAGGCTCGGTTTCGGTTTCGGTCGGAGCTCAGGGAGAGGACTGGGGTTGGCGGCTTGAACATAGCCCGAAGGGGTTAGTGCGCCACGGCTAGCCGGGAGGGAGTCCGGGGAAAAGGCTGCACCTGCTGAGGAGGCAAGAGACTTTTTCTTGCCTCTGTGTTTCCTGGTGCGCGAGGAGAGGGGTTTTAAGAGCGCTGCCTAAAGGAACTCCAGAAACGGGCGCGAGCCGCGGCTAAAAGCTCGGAAACCAGAGACGGGCGGGAGACGCTAAGGCTGCTGCTGCCGCCACCAAGGGGCCTGTGTGCGAGCACAGGTCACTATCCCCACCCCTCTTCCGGGGAGCCTGTGCAGCCCGCCACTGCCAGGTTCCCGGGACCCAGGGACAATTTCTCAGGGAGAACACACGGCGGGCCTCAGGCTGCTGCAACGTCACGCCGACTTCTGCCGCCGCAGGCCCGCCCCGCACTCCGTGCCCCTCCCTGCCCCCGGCCTGAGTGCGCCAGAGCCCCCGAGTCAGCGGCTCCTTTAACCCCGTCCTGTCTGAGCAAAAAACAGACGCCCTCCAGCGACCTACACGCAGAGGCAGGGCCAAATCGAAAGCTGAGCCCCTGTGAGCTGTGAGAACAAAGAAGAAAAAGGGAAATCTCTCCCAGCAGCCTCAGAAACAGCGGATTAAAGCTACACAATCAATTTGATGTACCCTGCCTCTGTGGAATACATGAATAGACAGCGAATCATCCCAAATTGAGGAGGCGGACTTCTAGAGCAAGATCTATGATTTTTTCCCCTTTTCCTCTTTTTGTGAATGTGTATGTGTATGCTTCTGTGTGAGATCTTGTCTGTATAGGTTTGCTTCCACCATTTGTCCCAGCGTTCTATCCGACCTTTTTTTTATTTAAATTCTTTTCTTAATAATTAATTTTAATTAAAGAACTCTATTATACTTTATCTTCTTTCTATCTTTCCTTCCTTCCTTCCCTTTTTGAGACAACGAATCGTCCCAAATTGAGGAGGTGGACTTGGAGAGCAAGTTTTATGATTTTTTCCACTTTACCTCTTTTTGTGAGGGTATATGTGTATGCTTCTATGTAAGATTTTGTCTCTATAACTTTGCTTCCACCATTTGTCCTAAGGTTCTATCCTTCCCTTTTTTTTTTCCTCTAAATAATTATTTTTTTAATTCAATAACTTTATTATACTTTATTTTATTTTACTGTATCTTCTTTCTTTCTGTATTTTTTCCTTCCTTCCCTCATTCCTTCCTTCCTTCCCTCCTCCCTCCCTCCCTCCTTTCTTTCCTTCTTGCCTTCTTCCTTTCTTTTCTTCTTTCTTTCTTTCTTCCTTCCCTCCTTCCTTCCTTCCCTCCTCTCTTTCTTTCTTTCTTTCTTTCTTTCCTATTTCCTCCTACTTATACTAATTCTCTCTACTTTCTCTCCCTTTTATTCTGAGCCGAGTGGATGAAAGGCTCTTGCTGCTCCAGCCAGGAGTCAGGACTCTGCCTCTGAGGTGGGAGAGCCAACTTCAGAACACTCGTCAAGAAGAGACCTCCCAGCCCCACATAATATCAAACGGCGAAAATCTCCCAGAGATCTCCATCTCAACACCAGCACCCAGCTTCGCTCAACGACCAGCAAGCTACAGTGCTGGACAACCTATGCCAACCATATAGCAAAACAGGAACACAACCCCACCCACTAGCAGAGAGGCTGCCTAAAATCATAATAAGTCCACAGACACCCCAAAACACACCACCAGACGTGGACCTGCCCACTAGAGAGACAAGATCTAGGCTCATTCATACACCACAACACAGGCACTAGTCCCCATAGTAAAGATGATCCAAAATCTTGGAAATAGAATGGACAAAATGCAAGAAGCAGTTAACAAGGACCTAGAAGAAATAAAGATGAAACAGACAATGATGAACAACACAATAAATGAAATGAAAAATACTCTAGATGGGATCAATAGCAGAATAAATGAGGCAGAAGAACGGATAAGTGACCTGGAAGATAAAATAGTGGAAATAACTACTGCAGAGCAGAATAAAGAAAAAAGAATGAAAAGAACTGAGGACAGTCTCAGAGACCTCTGGGACAACATTAAACGCACCAACATTCGAATTATAGGGGTTCCAGAAGAAGAAGAGAAAAAGAAAGGGACTGAGAAAATATTTGAAGAGATTATAGTTGAAAACTTCCCTAATATGGGAAAGGAAATCGTTAATCAAGTCCAGGAAGCACAGAGAGTCCCATACAGGATAAATTCAAGGAGAAATACGCCAAGACACATATTAATCAAACTGTCAAAAACTAAATACAAAGAAAGCATATTAAAAGCAGCAAGGGAAAAACAACAAATAACACACAAGGGAATCCCCATAAGGTTAACAGCTGATCTCTCAGCAGAAACTCTACAAGCCAGAAGGGAGTGGCAGGACATACTGAAAGTGATGAAGGAGAAAAACCTGCAACCAAGATTACTCTACCCAGCAAGGATCTCATTCAGATTTGATGGAGAAATTAAAACCTTTACAGACAAGCAAAAGCTGAGAGAGTTCAGCACCACCAAACCAGCTTTACAACAAATGCTAAAGGAACTTCTCTAGACAAAAACACAAGAGAAGGAAAAGTCCTATAATAACGAACCCAAAACAATTTAGAAAATGGGAATAGGAACATACATATCGATAATTACCTTAAATGTAAATGGACTAAATGCTCCCACCAAAAGACACAGATTGGCTGAATGGATACAAAAACAAGACCCATATATATGCTGTCTACAAGAGACCCACTTCAGACCTAGAGACACATACAGACTGAAAGTAAGGGGATGGAAAAAGATATTCCATGCAAATGGAAACCAAAAGAAAGCTGGAGTAGCAATTCTCATATCAGACAAAATAGACTTTAAAATAAGGACTATCAGAAGAGACAAAGAAGGACACTACATAATGATTAAGGGATCGATCCAAGAAGAAGATATAACAATTGTAAATATTTATGCACCCAACATAGGAGCACCTCAATACATAAGGCAAAAACTAGCAGCCATAAAAGGGGAAATCGACAGTAACACATTCATAGTAGGGGACTTCAACACCCCACTTTCACCAATGGACAGATCATCCAAAATGAAAATAAATAAGGAAACACAAGCTTTAAATGATACATTAAACAGGATGGACTTAATTGATATTTATAGGACACTCCATCCAAAAACAACAGAATACACATTTTTCTCAAGTGCTCATGGAACATTCTCCAGGATAGATCATATCTTGGGTCACAAATCAAGCCTTGGTAAATTTAAGAAAATTGAAATTATATCAAGTATCTTTTCCGACCACAACGCCATGAGATTAGATATCAATTATAGGAAAAGAGCAGTAAAAAATACAAACACATGGAGGCTAAACAATACACTACTTAGTAACGAAGTGATCACTGAAGAAATCAAAGAGGAAATTAAAAAATACCTAGAAACAAATGACAATGGAGATACAACGACCCAAAACCTATGGGATGCAGCAAAAGCAGTTCTAAGAGGGAAGTTTATAGCAATACAAGCCCACCTTAAGAAGCAGGAAACATCTCGAATAAACAACCTAACCTTGCACCTCAAGCAATTAGAGAAAGAAGAACAAAAAAACCCCAGAGTTAGCAGAAGGAAAGAAATCATAAAAATCAGATCAGAAATAAATGAAAAAGAAATGAAGGAAACAATAGCAAAGATCAATAAAACTAAAAGCTGGTTCTTTGAGAAGATTAACAAAATTGATAAACCATTAGCCAGACTCATCAAGAAAATAAGGGAGAAGACTCAAATCAATAGAATCAGAAATGAAAAAGGAGAAGTAACAACTGACACTGCAGAAATACAAAAAATCATGAGGGATTACTACAAGCAACTCTATGCCAATAAAATGGACAATCTGGAAGAAATGGACAAATTCTTAGAAATGCACAAACTGCCAAGACTGAATCAGGAAGAAATAGAAAATATGAACAGACCAATCACAAACACTGAAATTGAAACTGTGATTAAAAATCTTCCAACAAACAAAAGCCCAGGACCAGATGGCTTCACAGGCGAATTCTATCAAACATTTAGAGAAGAGCTAACACCTATTCTTCTCAAACTCTTCCAAAATATAGCAGAGGGAGGAACACTCCCAAACTCATTCTACGAGGCCACCATCACCTTGATACCAAAACCAGACAAGGATGTCACAAAGAAAGAAAACTACAGGCCAATATCACTGATGAACATAGATGCAAAAATCCTCAACAAAATACTAGCAAACAGAATCCAACAGCACATTAAAAGGATCATACACCATGATCAAGTGGGGTTTATTCCAGGAATGCAAGGATTCTTCAATATACGCAAATCTATCAATGTGATTAACCATATTAACAAATTGAAGGAGAAAAACCATATGATCATCTCAATAGATGCAGAGAAAGCTTTTGACAAAATTCAACACCCATTTATGATAAAAACCCTGCAGAAAGTAGGTGTAGAGGGAACTTTCCTCAATATAATAAAGGCCGTATATGACAAGCCCACAGCCAACATCATCCTCAATGGCGAAAAACTGAAAGCATTTCCACTAAGGTCAGGAACAAGACAAGGTTGCCCACTCTCACCACTCTTATTCAACATAGTTTTGGAAGTTTTAGCCACAGCAATCAGAGAAGAAAAGGAAATAAAAGGAATCCAAATCGGAAAAGAAGAAGTAAAGCTGTCACTGTTTGCAGATGACATGATACTATACATAGAGAATCCTAAAGATGCTACCAGAAAACTACTAGAGCTAATCAATGAATTTGGTAAAGTAGCAGGATACAAAATTAATGCACAGAAATCTCTGGCATTCCTATATACTAATGATGAAAAATCTGAAAGTGAAATCAAGAAAACACTCCCATTTACCATTGCAACAAAAAGAATAAAATATCTAGGAATAAACCTACCTAAGGAGACAAAAGACCTGTATGCAGAAAATTATAAGACACTGATGAAAGAAATTAAAGATGATACAAACAGATGGAGAGATATACCATGTTCTTGGATTGGAAGAATCAACATTGTGAAAATGACTCTACTTCCCAAAGCAATCTATAGATTCAATGCAATCCCTATCAAACTACCACTGGCATTTTTCACAGAACTAGAACAAAAAATTTCACAATTTGTATGGAAACACAAAAGACCCCGAATAGCCAAAGCAATCTTGAGAACAAAAAATGGAGCTGGAGGAATCAGGCTGCCTGACTTCAGACTATACTACAAAGCTACAGTAATCAAGACAGTATGGTACTGGCACAAAAACAGAAAGATAGATCAATGGAATAGGATAGAAAGCCCAGAGATAAACCCATGCACATATGGTCACCTTATCTTTGATAAAGGTGGCAGGAATATACAGTGGAGAAAGGACAGCCTCTTCAATAAGTGGTGCTGGGAAAATTGGATAGGTACATGTAAAAGTATGAGATTAGATCACTCCCTAACACCATACACAAAAATAAGCTCAAAATGGATTAAAGACCTAAATGTAAGGCCAGAAACTATCAAACTCTTAGAGGAAAACATAGGCAGAACACTCTATGACATAAATCACAGCAAGATCCTTCTTGACCCATCTCCTAGAGTAATGGAGATAAAAACAAAAATAAACAAATGGGACCTAATGAAACTTCAAAGCTTTTGCACAGCAAAGGAAACCATAAACAAGACCAAAAGACAGCCCTCAGAATGGGAGAAAATATTTGCAAATGAATCAACTGACAAAGGATTAATCTCTAAAATTTACAGGCAGCTCATGCAGCTCAATAACAAAAAAATAAACAACCCAATCCAAAAATGGGCAGAAGACCTAAATAGACATTTCTCCAAAGAAGATATACAGACTGCCAACAAACACATGAAAGAATGCTCAACATCATTAATCATTAGAGAAATGCAAATCAAAACTACAATGAGATATCATCTCACACCAGTCAGAATGGCCATCATCAAAAAATCTAGAAACAATAAATGCTGGAGAGGGTGTGGAGAAAAGGGAACACTCTTGCACTGCTGGTGGGAATGTGAATTGGTTCAGCCACTATGGAGAACAGTATGGAGGTTCCTTAAAAAACTACAAATAGAACTACCATATGACCCAGCAATCCCACTACTAGGTATATACCCTGAGGAAACCAGAATTCAGAAAGAGTCATGTACCAAAATGTTCATTGCAGCTCTATTTACAATAGCCCGGAGATGGAAACAACCTAAGTGCCCGCCGTCGGATGAATGGATAAAGAAGATGTGGCACATATATACAATGGAATATTACTCAGCCATAAAAAGAAACGAAATTGAGCTATTTGTAATGAGGTGGATAGATCTAGAGTCTGTCATACGGAGTGAAGTAAGTCAGAAAGAGAAGGACAAATACCGTATGCTAACACATATATATGGAATTTAAGAAAAAAAAATGTTATGAAGAACCTAGGGGTAAAACAGGAATAAAGACAGAGACCTACTGGAGAACAGACTTGAGGATATGGGGAGGGGGAAGGGTGAGGTGTGTTAGGGCGAGAGGGAGACTTGGGCATATATATACTAACAAACATAAGGTAGATAGCCAGTGGGAAGCAGCCGCATGGCACAGGGATACCGGCTCACCTTCCCAACAACCTCTGATTCCTCTTAAAAGCAAAGAGGGAAGAGATATGGGAACATATATATATGTATAACTGACTCACTCTGTTATAAAGCAGAAACTAACACACCATTGTAAAGCAATTATACCCCAATAAAGATGTTAAAAAATAAATAAATAAATAAATAAATAAATAAATAAATAAATTGCTATCTTTGTTTTAATTGACCTTGCTTCCTGCAATCTTATCTTGCTCTAAAGTATGCTTCATATTGCCAGTAGGCCAATCCTATTAAAATATTGATATGATCAAGTTACTTTTGTCAGCCTTAAAATAAAATAGCCAGTTATTCAACCAACAAAATGAGTTTATTCAGGAATAGCAGAGGAATTGCAACTCAGGACATACAAGCTTTGGCAAACTACAGGCAAGGTCAGAGAATAGAGAAAAGGGGCTTGCTTTTATAGAGGAGAGGAGGAAGTTGGGAGGGGCTGTTTTGAACAAAAGTTCATTGGGGGCCAATGAGAATTCAGGGTGGTGGCAGCTTTTCATTGGCTGGAGTGTAGTGGTTTCCCATTGGCTGGGCAAGGAGAAAAATCATCTTTTCTCCTGCTGAGGTGTGTAAAGTAAGCTACTTCCTGTTAGGGAGTGAAAGTTATGCTCCTTCCTGATGGAGTCTGCAAAGGCAATGAATGGTGGTATGTGAGAGCTCCCCCTTCAGGGCTTCCCAACTCCATTTCAAATAAGGTTTCCTTTATTTTCACTTTCTGGATGAAATCCTTGAATGACATTCTATCATCATTATGTGATATTCCATCACCATTGAAATGACCATTTATTAGTAAAATAAAACAAACTGCTCAGCTGGACCCACAATGTCCCTCAAGCTCTTTCCACCACCCATTCGTCCTGCCTCATGCCTTTCTCCCCTGCATTATGTTATGTACTCCTCTGCCTGAACCTGGCTAAAGTGTAGCCAGCCTCCAGGACTCAGTTCAGCCCTTGCAAGAACCATTCTCTGACATAACACAACTTTTGTGAACCTTACAACACTATAAATCCCTCTGTCATTGCTCATAATTAAATCATTAAACCCCTCTGTCATTGGTTACAATTAAATCATTATATGCAAATAAGAACTTGAACCAAGTGGCTTGCTCAGTTTTAGGTCCCATTTCTTTGTTAAATTTACTTTTTAGGTACTTCTAAACTTTTAAACATGCCCCTCAAATGTTAATAGTTGGTTGTCTCTTTTTGTGATCTTAGCCACTCCTGATAAACAGTTCACTGGGGCATGCAAAATGCTGGTGTTCTAATTCTACCAATCCTTCTTCATTGATTACCTAGGCTACTTCTGCAAAGACAGACTTGCCCTCATCTTCTATTCAGATATCCTGAAATAGAGCCTGTATAGGAAAAGCGGAATAAATGCTTGATTGCCTCCCTTTATTTATCTGTCATACTTACAGGTTTATTCGTGTTTTCTATTTATTCAAAAGCTGGTTTAGAAAGTTATAAATCTCTAGCAAATGGTGTATTTTACCTAATTTGCAATACTTATTAGCATAAAATTTTCCTATTATTTACTTATCTTTAAAAAAACCCTCTGATATATCTATAGGTATACTGTTTTTTATATTTCATGTATTATTTTCTGGGTCATCTCCCTATATTCTTTGAATAATTCTGCCAAAAGTTGATTTTATTAGGCTTTTCAAATAACAACTTTGGACATTGATCTCACCTGTATCTTTGTTTTCTAATTTTATTTATTCATTTATATTTATAATTTCCTTCATTCTAAGTTCCTTAGATTTACTTGTTTGTTCTTTTCCTAACTTCCTGATCTAGATACAATCTCACTAATTTTCAATTTTGTTTGTTAAAGAAGTATTTAAAGTCCTCTATGTAAAATTTCCGAAGTTCTATGTTTGGCTGCATACAGAGTTTGAAACAAAATACTTTCTTTATTGTTTAGTTTAAATATTTTCAAATTTCTACTCTGTTTATCCTTTGATGGTGAGCCATCTGGAATTGTGTTTTGAAATGTCTAAATGTACAAAGGTTAGAAATCAATAACATTTGCACAAGCAAAGATCAGTGAGCCTGAAAACACAGCAATATAAACTTCTAAAATGACATCCAAAGATTAAAAAGACTGGGGGAGAAAAAAAAGAACATGGCAGCATTGGCCTGTATTACAATATCAAGGGGTCTGACATACTTCTATTTGAAGTCCCAGAAGAATTAGATGAGGCTGAAATAAAGACATTTTTAAGTCAACAACAATTAATAGAGCTATTGCCCTCAGACTCTTACTAAAAGAACTTATAAAGAGGATGTTTGTAGCAGGCAGCTTCTGACCTGGCTCCCACTGATCCCTACCTGTTGGGATTCATGCGTAGGTATAATCCCCTCCTCCTGAGCATGGACTGGACTGAGTGATTTGGGCTGGACTGAGTGATTTGCTTCTAAAAAATAAATACAGCAAAAGTGACGGGATGTCACTTCCGGTATTAGGTTATAAAAGACTGTGACTTCTGTCTTGCTGGCTTTCTTCCTCTATTGCCCTCATGCTTACATGACATGATGAAGAAGCTGCCACGTTGGAGAGGCTCACAGGGCAAAGAACAGAGGGTGGCCTCTGGCAAACAGCCAGCAAGGAACCAAGACCTTAGTCCATTTGCCCACTCTCGAAGAACTGAATCCTGTCAACAAACACTTGAGTGAGGTGGAAACAGATACTTCCTCAGTTGAGCCTTCAGATGACCACATCCCCCATTGACACGTTGATTGCAGCCTGGGAGAGACCCTGAAGCAGAGGTCACAGCAAAACTGCACCAGATTCTGACATCCAGAAACTGTGAGATAATAGGTGTTTCAATCCATTACATATTAGAGCAATTTGTTATGCAGCAATAGACAACACAATGTTCTTCAAGAATAGTAAAATTGAACGCAAAAGGAAGGACTAAGGGGCAAGGAGAAATGATAAGCAAAAAAATTAGCAACCGTATGGGTAAATCTAAATAACACTTGATTGTAACAGTAACTATGATCTCATCAAAGGATAAAAATAAAAGCAAGATAGAACTATTTCTATTACTGGATGAATATATCATATAAAGCAGGGAAGGAGTAATGAGCCAAAGTGTTATTGGCAGGATCCTTTTTCCCTTTGTTCCTTTTAGGAACAGAGTACCCTGAATCTTAGCTGAGCACATGACTTACCAGCCAGAGGCCACATTTCTCAGCTTCATTTTCAGCTAGGTGTGTCCCTATTACAGTTTTTGCTAGTTGCCTGCAAGTGGAAGTGATGTGTGAAAACAGATAAGCTTTTTATAAGGAAGCCTTCTCTATTTTCCTTTTCCACAGGCTAGAAAATGGCAACAACCAGAGTGATCACATGAGATGCAAAAAAAAAAAATGGAAATTAAGCATTAAAGATAGCAGAGTGACAGAACCAATCTACCAGCCTGAGTACCTGAAGGACCTCAGGTAGTAGAGTTGCCTACCTATGTTGATGTGGCAGCGCCTCCCCCACCCCTACCCCCATCCTGGCCCACTTCTGAAATGTTCCACGAGAGAGAAGTCAACATTTACGCTCTTTAAGGTACTTATTTTAAAGTGTTTTTGTTATTCTTGCAGTTTGGCCTCTATCCTGACAAGTACATCATTTAAGCTCCAAAAGAATGAATAAAAGGAGGGGGAAAGCATTTAAAAGGTACGTGTTTTAAAAGAATAAAATGAAATCTTGAAAATAAATTCCAATATATCAAAAGGATTAAATATACCAATATAAAAGGCAGACTTTCATTTAGGAAGCAAAAATTCTGACTCTACCACATTTAGAAGAGACTCATCAAAATCATGAAAACGAAAAGGTTGAAGACAAAAGAATAGAAAAACAAATACTAGGTAAAAATAATTCAAAGAAAGTTAATTTGCTGTATTGCTGTTTGATTAAATGGACTTTCAGGGGAAAATTGCATTATAAAATATAAATGGGACCACTATCTAATGCTAAACATTTAAATTAACCTGCAATATCTTGTGACTCCAAACGTAATATAGCCTATGTATATGTGGTATATATATGTATATATACGTATTATTTATAAAACAGAATTTCATGGAAATGGAAAACTATGCAATCATATTGGAGACTCTTTTAACATACCTCTTTCAGTAACTAATAGATCAAACTATCAATAAGAATATAATAAATTTCAGGGGCTTCCCTGGTGGCGCAGTGGTTGAGAGTCCGCCTGCCGATGCAGGGAACGCGGGTTCGTGCCCCCGTCTGGGAAGATCCCACAGGCCGTGGAGCGGCTGCGCCCGTGAGCCATGGCCGCTGGGCCTGCGCGTCTGGAGCCTCTGCTCCGCAACAGGGGAGGCCACAACAGTGAGAGGCCCGCGTACATATATATATATATATATATATATATATATATATATATAATAAATTTCAGACATGTAGTAACCTGTACTTAAGTAATCCAATTTTCTGATAAGTTCAGAGAGAGCACTTATAAACTTGACAATGTGCTAGGTAATAAAGTGTCAGTAAGTTTCAAAAAAATGATATAGAGAACACAATATAGTTGAAACGTTAGAATGTGTCTTTTACATATTTTTGTTCTACAGTGTAAGTACATCAGAAGATAGAAACTTTCCAAATGGATTTATATGTAGGTTACCCCAGAGATATTTATAAAATTCTGATATTTCAACGTTGGCATTTTTTTTCAAGACCATATTGCACTGTGAGTCAGTAACAAACATCAGTAGTCTTCATTCACACTATTGCTGTTGTAAAAGGTGAACTGCAGATTGTTAACTTATTTTCATTAAGTTTTGTCACACAAAATGATCTGAAAGTCCTTCAATTCTACAATTTTAGAAATATAGGGTATGCCATATTTTAAATTTCTGAACTGTGGGCCAAACTATTTCTTGCCAAAAGAGTTTCCAAAAGATGTAATTTCACTAAGCATGATAAAACCACCCAGTGCGTTTATAAATGTATGTCTGATGTCCCAACAGAGATGGATTCAGCATCGCCCTGAAATACCAGTGATTCGACTTTATTGCCAATACCTCAAAAGTCTTCAGCCTCAGGTCTGGGCTAAGCCATCTCAAATGTTGTAGAACAGCAAACTGGCATATTGTGTACCTAATTCATCTACAGTTCAAGCCAGCGGAATGTATAGTTTTGGTGCTGTTTACTTATTCATGGCATGTTTCATTTAAACTTTTTTTAGTACAAAACATGTAATAAATGTACCTAAGTTCTATGTCCTTGCAAAAGATTGCTACCTTGGTGTTGCCAACTAAGGAATGTCACTCGCCACCCATTTCTACAAGAATCGAGTCATTAGCCACTGCACTCACTGACTTGCCGCATGCCCTGGAAAGAATTCAGGGTGAAGATCAGCGATGAGGCCCTCTGTGTTCTGGGAAAACAGGCAGAACAGGCCCTTGGATAGTTAGATACTTTTAGGAGAAAATTTCATGAACCCAGATTCTTGCATCTTCCCATACTTAGAAAAGCACTAAAATCATTAACTGAGAGACCTGTTCCTCATACTAACAGTAACCTTCTACCAAGATGTGTGCTTGATTGCACATACCTCTTCTCCAAAATCACATATCTGCTGACCTCCCCACCCCCACCTCTCTGGAGCAGCTCCTCAGAGCTATTTGAGAGGCGTCTCCTGGGCTATTGTCCTCAGTAAGTCCCCAAATAAAACTGAAACTCACAGCTCTCATGTTGTGCAGTTTTTTCAGTAGACAGTTTATTAGTTCTCTTTTGCTGCTGTAACAAATTGACTATCTCACAGTTCTATAGGATGGATCCAAACTGGGACTCACTGGGCTAAAATCAAGGTGTGGGCAGGGCCTTGTTCCTTTCTGGATGCTCAAGGAGAGAGTCTGCTTCCTTGCCTTTCCCAGTTTTAGGGGCCTCCTGTGTTCCATTAGCTCACTTCTATTTTTTAGAGCCAACAACAGCTGGTCTGCTGGGTGAGATCTCACATCACTTCTCTCTGACCCTTTTTCCATCATCGTATCTCTCCCTCTGACCACAGCAGGTTCTGTCTTTTAAGGACTCATGATTAGTTTGGGCCCATCTGGATGATACAGGATAATCATTTTCAAGGGTCCTACCCAAAATAACATCTGCAAAAACTCTTTTCACATATAAGTGAACATTTTCATGAGTTCCAAGTATTAGGGCATGGAGATCTATGTGGGCCATTATTTTGCCTCTCACACTTGAGTTTAAAAATCAAACAAGTTTAGCATTAACACTAACCATTGCAGGACTCTTTCCATCATCACTCTCACTTTCTGTGTCGATTTTGACCACTGTGCATTAAGTTTTCAAGACTTTCCTAAATATATAAAAGCAATGCATATTATGCCTTCCATGGATACCATGTCCAAAGATTCTACGGTCACATGAAATTTCTTACTAACAAAAAGTAAATATGATAACAGCTAATATTTACTGAATGCTTAACTCTGTGCCAAGCACTCACTTTACATGCTAGACTTTTTAAATCTTCACCAAAAACCCTATGAGGTGGCTATCAGCATTATTACCATTTTATTTTGATGAATAAGATGAGGCATAATTTGTATTTAAATTAAATGAGGTGTGAAGTGTTACCAAAAGAAATGATACTAGATGACCTTCAGTACAGTAGTTTCTATAACATACAAACATAGCAGAAACACTACATATTTTACATTACATTCTACCCCCCAAAATGGATTTATTCCTTTCCTCCCTTGGAGTCAAGGGGAAAAGTAGAACAGAATCTACACATTTCTGTTTCTTTGATTCTGAAAGAAATGCTTCTGCTGGGATTGTGTGTGTGTGTGTATGTGTGTGTGTGAGAGAGAGAGAGAGAGTGAGAGAGAGAGAGAGAGAGAGAGAGAGAGAGAGGAAGGGGGAAGGAGAGGGAGAGATTGACTCACTAACTAAAGAGATTTCCTCTGGTTCTATTTTTCACCATTTGTGCCATTTTTCACAAATGATATCTGTTCAAGACATTATATGTGTATTATTTTGCCTTTGGAGTATATTAATATGCAGTTATTAATTTGGAGTTACTAATATGCAGGCCATACTAGAACCCAACAATAAATAAAATTCAGTTAACAGGGCTGCGGGAGAGCTCAAGGCCAGTCTACAGGAATGCAGCATTTGATCTTTCTGGATTAAGATTGAGTAACTACAGAGCAGTTGCCAAATTTCCGTGAACTTCCTTGACATAAATCTTTGAGTTACTGAAAAATATTTTTGTTTTGTTCCAAAGTCAGTTTTCCGTATTAGTCTGCTGCAAAGCTTTAGACTTAGGGTCTGCTTTGAAGAATCCCTTTCTACCAAAACTTACCTTGAATTTTGACCAACATTTCAACTTCCCAACTCTTTTTTTTGTGTTTGTGATAAGAACTCTTAGGGTTTACTCTCTTAACTTTCATATATAACATACAGCACTGTTAATTATATTTATCATGTTGTACATGACATCTCTAGTACTTATCCTTTTTTTTATTCAAACAGAAAGTCACAAAAATTATAATCATCCTCATCAGTTCACTCAGTCCCATGTAATTAATTTTTTTTTCAACTTGATCTTCTGTTAGCACTTTTATGAGTTCATCAGTTTTCCATTAGAGTTCTGAAAATGCTTATTCATTCAGTTCAGCAGTATAGTCAGTTACTAGAAACCTGGACTTGTCAGAGTCTTCTCCATGAATTCCTTGAAGATGAAACCCTTTTATAGGAACATATTTGCAAAAGCATCAGAGTACACCCAGAACTGTCTGTAAATGACAAAAGACTTAAAAATGACCACGGTTAAAGATTTTATGAAAGTTCATAGCAATTGACAAGGAAATTTAGTTATTTCTGAGGTATACATTTTAAAGTAATAACTAGAATTATGACATAACATTATACCAGAACATATAAGATTTTTAGAAATTTCATGTAATGTCTGAAACATTTATATTAACATATTTCCATACAAATAACCCAAAGAAAGTTTAGTATTAGTTGTTTGTTTGTTTATACTGCAGGTTCTTATTAGTCATCAATTTTATACACATCAGTGTATACATGTCAATCCCAATCGCCCAATCACACCACCATCCCCACCCCACCACGGTTCCAACTCTTTTTTAAAAGCTACATCTTCATGCAAATTAAACTCACTCTGCATACCATTTCCATGTCAGATTACTTAAAAATCCAATGTTTGACAGCACGATGTTGGCAAATCTGTAGGGAAGTAGGCACTCTGATATATTCCTAGCTGGTGTGTAAAATGGTCTGACTTCTATGCAGGGCAATATGATAACATTTATAAAAGTTACAAATTCATTTACTCTAAAACCTGAGAATTCCACTTCTGGGAATTTGTCCTACAGATACAGCTGTGTGTAATATGAAATGATATGTGTACAGTTTTATTCATTTGCAGCATAATCTGTAATAGCAAAATATTAGAAATGCCCTTCAGATGTCCTTCATTAGAAGATTAACTAAATAAACGATGGTATTGTCCCACAATTGAATAATACACAACTAAAAAAATTAATAAAGTAAAGGAAGCTCTCTGTGTGTACTGATGTAACTTCCAAGGTACATTGTTAAGAGAAAAAGGCAAAGTGTGGAACACTGAATATAATGTATAATTTTTTGTGTAAGAAGGGGGATAAAATAGGAATATTTTTACTCATATTGCTTGAACTTGCATAGATAGATAATCACTGGAAGGATGAATCAGAAGGTAAGAAATGGAGGCAGGGGAAAAAGGGTAGACAGGGTCAGGGTGGGGAGCAAAACTCCTCAGTGTATGACTTGTGATACGGTTTTGACTTTTGGACAGTGAAAATGCATTACCTTCTCAAAACAAAACAAAATAAGCTAAACTTTCCAAAGGAAAAAAAGATTTGTCATTCCATTGTTCACAAATATTTCTAAGCATGTTATACGTTTTGAAAATCTTGTATATGAACTCAAGGCATTCAGGAGGTGGGAACAAGGGAGGAAAACGCAACAAAGTCTCCGACAAGAAAACTTGGAACCATCAGATAAGAGAAAGCTAGGTCCAGAAAGTCATAAAATGACAAAGCGACATAATTTTTTAGCTAGAAAGAGCTAAATGTTACCTAATCATTTTTACAGATTAATCAAACTGAGGCTGGAAGTGTTAAACGGTGTTGCCACAACCACTGCTCTGATTTATGGACAATCCCAGGGCCCCTGATTAACAATCTCAGTGCTCATTTCTTTATATCTTGATGCTCTCTATTGATTAATGATACCCCCTCTAATAAGGTGAAAATAACATGTGCCAAGTAACTTAAGCATTTTAACATACATTAACTAGTTTGATTATCACATTATATTATTATGGTAAGGTAGTATAGTGTAATAATTAAGATTGTGGGCTCTGGAATCAAACTTTGAATCTCTGCCTCATCGCTTACTCGCTGTGAGATCTTGGACAAATTATTTAACTTCTCAAGCCTCAGCTTCCTCATTTGCAGATTGAGAATATAACAATACCCACCTGAAAGGGTTGATGTGAAGAGTAAATGGAGTAATGCACATGAAGCGCTAGCGTGGCACCTAACATGTGCTCCCTGAATGTTATTTCTGTTATTGCTTTTATTTTACAGATGAGAAACTGGGATTTGGGGGAATGGTTGAGTATCTTGCCCAAGGACACATAGTTAAGAAGTGGTGGGTCAAGAACTCAATCTAGCTTTTCTCACTTAAAATTCTCATACTCTTTCCATCCCTATATAATCCTTAGATTCAATGCACTTCGTTTTCCTCTCATTACAGCAGTTTTTCTACTTTGGCTTGCTCAGTCAATATGAGCCTTTGTAGAAAAAAGAAAAGATAACAACCTGATGTATTTGGATGGGAGCAAAGGAAAAATTCTCTTGTATGCAATCAGATTTTATTTTGTTGTCATCATAGGATCTAACAGATTATAAATAAATATTAATTATTTTGTGTATGCTAACATTATATTCATTGACATCTAATTGGTGGTTAGAAAAGGTTTTTCTCACATAAAGAAGCTGATTTAATCCAGACAAGATTAAATATATAATATATATAAATACAATTATGTAAAAATTATTTATGTATAAATGGTATAATGAATTATATACATATAAATGATATATATTATTTTTATAAAAGTATACATATTATATATAATGTTTACAATTTCTGCACATGTGCAGAATTCAATAAAATGTCTTTGTATTATAAAAATGTGAGGAAATTAACATCCAAGTGTATAACAATGATTCTATATTTGTATGTATTGCAAAATGATCACTACAATAAGTCTAGTTAACATCCATCACCACACATAGTTACAAATTATTTTTGGCTTCTGTATATACTATACTCATATATACATTATAAGCATATATTTTTATATAATTTATAAATAACTCCAATATCCCATCAGCAAGTACATAGATAACCAAATCGTGTTATGTCCATCAATAGAATACAAGTCAGCAATAAAAAAAGGAATGATCTGCTGATAAACACAACAACAGGGAGAAAGAAGAGAAAAAAGCCAAACACAAAAGATTGCATATTGTATGATTCCAGGATATTAAGTCTAGAATGGGCGCAAAATCAATGGTGCTAAAAATCTGATCAGTGGTTGCCTGGGTTTGAGGATGAGGAAGTGCTGACAGCAGGAAGTGTGAAGGAACTTTCTGAGGTGATGCAAATATCCGATATGTTCATTGTAGTGGAGATAACTAGTTTGTGTATATTTGTCAAAACTCATAGAAGAGTATACTTAAAATGTAAGCATTTTATTTTATATTATATTGTATATAAAATATGCCTCCATGGAGTTGGTTTAAAAACATATCTCCCTCCATCTACTGTTGTATTTCTCTGTTCCCTTTTACAGAAAAATTCCTTAAAAGAGTTATGTGTATTCTGTGTTCCTTTTCTCTTATCCCGTTCTCTGTTTAAACCATTAAAGAAAGACTTCCACTTCATCACTTCACTGAGATTGCCTGAATCAAGGTAATCAATGATTCCTCGTGGTAAATATCATGGTCAATTTTCAGCCCTCTCTGATCTACCAGCAGCATTTGTCATGTTAATTACTTTTTCCCTCTACAAATGCTTCCTCCCCTCGTCTTTAAGGACTCATTTTTAATTTTTTTTTTTTTTTTTTTTTTTTTTTGCTGCACCACAGGAGAGCATACAGGATCTTAGTTCCCTGACCAGGGATTGAACCCGCACCCCCTGCAGTGGAAGCATGGGGTCTTAACCACTGTACCACCAGGGAAGTCCCAAGGCCAAATTTTTTTAAACCGAAGTATAGTAGTTGATTTACAATGTTGTGTTAGTTTCTGGTATACAGCAAAGTGATTCAGTTATATATATATGTTTATATTCTTTTTCAGATTCTTTGCCATTATAGGTTATTACAAGGTATTGAATATAGTTCCCTGTGCTATACAGTAGGACCTTGTTGTTATTTATTTTATATATAGTAGTGTGTATCTGTTATCCTAAACTCCTACTTTGTTCCTCCCCCCACCCCCTTTCCCCTTTGGTAACCATACATTTGTTTTCTATGTCTGTGAGTCTGTTTCTGTTTTGTAAATAAGTTCATTTTTTTAGATTCCACATAATGTGATATCATATATTTGTCTTTGGCTTACTTCACTTAGTATGATATTCTCTAGGTCCATTCATGTGGAAATAATGCAAATGCATTATTTCATTCTTTTTTATGGCTGAGTAATATTCCATTATATATATATAAGTGAGTAGTATTCCATTATATATATATATATATATATCACATCTTCTTTATCCATTCATATGTTGATGGACATTTACATTGCTTCCATGCCTTGGTTGTTGTAAATACTGCTGCTATGCACACTGGGGTGTGTTTCGAATTAGAGTTTTCTCCAGATGCATGACCAGGAGTGGGATTGCTGGATCATATGGCAGCTCTATTTTTAGTTTTTGAAGGAACCTCCATATTGTTCTCCATAGTGGCTGCACCAATTTACATTCCCACCAACAGTGTAGGAGGATTCCTTTTTCTCCACACCCTCTCCAGCATTTATTATTTGTAGACTTTTTTTTTTTTTTTTTTTTTGCGGTATGCGGGCCTCTCACTTCTGTGGCCTCTCCCATTGCGGAGCACAGGCCCTGGACGCGCAGGCTCAGCGGCCATGGCTCACGGGCCCAGCCACTCCGCAGCATGTGGGATCTTCCTGGACCGGGGCACGAACCCATGTCCCCTGCATCAGCAGGTGGACTCTCAACCACTGCGCCACCAGGGAAGCCATATTTGTAGACTTTTTGATGATGGCCATTCTGACCAGTGTGAGGTGCTGCCTCATTGAAGTTTTGATTTGCATTTCTCTGATAATTCGTGATGTTGAGCAACTTTTCATATACCTATTGGCCATCTGTATTTCTCCTTTGGAGAAATGTCTATTTAGGTCTTCTGCCCATTTTTTTGGTTGGGTTGTTTGCTTTTTTGATATTGAGCTGTATGAGCTGTTTGTATATTTTGGAAATTAAGCCCTTGTCAGTCACATTGTTTACAAATATTTTGTGCCATTCCATAGGTTGTCTTTTCATTTTGTTGATGATTTCCTTTGCTGAGCAAAAGCTTTTAAGTCCCATTTGTTTATTTTTGCTTTTATTTCTCTAGCTGTGGGAGACTGACCTAAGAAAACATCGCTACAGTTTATGTCAGAGAATGTTTTACCTATGTTCTTTTCTAGGAGTTTTATGGAGTCATGTCTTATATTTAGGTCTTTAAACCATTTTGAGTTTATTTTTCTGGAAGACGTAAGTGAGTGTTCTAACTTCATTGATTTACATGTGGATGTTAAGGACATATTTCTTGGTTCTGCTCCCTCTCAGTCTCCCTTGCTGGTTTGTCCTCATATCCCCAACCCTAAATGTTGGAGTGCCCCTGAGATCAGTCCTCAAACCTTCTATTTGTCCTCTTTCTGCTGGGCGATCTCATGCAGGCTCCTGACATTAAAAGTATATCTATAAGGAATTCCCTGGTGGTCCAGTGGTTAGGACTTGGTGCTCTCACTGCCAGGGCCCCAGTTCAACCCCTGGTTAGGGAACTAAGATACTGCAAGCTGTGTAAGCAAAATAAATAAATAAATAAGTACACACACACACACACACACACACACACACACACAGAAGCATAAATGTATACCTCCAGCTCAGGTCTCTAGTCTGGATTCCAAATCTGATTTTCTAACTACTTACTTGACATCTCTACTTGAATGTCTAAAAGGGCTCTCAAATTAACATATGCTAAATCACATTACTGACTTCTGAATCATCTCCATGAGAAAAATTTCCTCTTCCTAGTCTTCTCTGTCTCAACTAATGGAAACTCTGTCCTCTGCTTTTCTCAGGCTAAAAACCTTGTTGCCATCCTTGAGGCCTTGCTCCTTCATCCCTCATCCAATCAATCCACCAGCAAATCCTGTCAGCTCTATCCTTAGGATGTTTTAAAATTAGCCCACTTCTTATGCTTCAGCTGCTACCACCCTGGTAGCAAACCACCATCCTTTCTTGCCTGGATTATTGTAATATCCCCCTATTGTATCTCTCCTTATACATTTGCTATCCTTGTAGTTTCTTCTCAGCACAAGTTTTATTAAAAATTTAAGTCGGATCATGTCATTCCTCTGCTCAAAATACTCAAATGGATTCCCATTTCATTCAGTGCAGAAGTAAGAGCCTTAGAGTGGCTTATAAGACCCCACCTGGTCTGCTCCCTCCTGATCTTATTTCCTACCCCTCACCTGTTCTGTTCCAGCCACTCAGGCCTTCTACCTCAGGGCCTTTCACTTGCTGTCCCTTCCACCTAAAATGTTTTCCCGCAGATAACTACATGCCTCACTCACTCACTTTCTTTAGGTACCTTTTCAAATATTACATTTTTAGTGAGGTCTTTGAAAATCACAAAATAGCAACTGCCCACCACCCCGTACTCCTTATCTCCTCTCCTTTGCTTTACTGTTTTCTGCAGCACTTATTTGCTATCTCACATTCTTTATGTTTACTTGCTTATTTACTGTCGGTCTCCATATCCACCCTTCCCCATCTCGTAGAATATACTCTTCAGGAGGGTAGCAACTTAATTTTTTAAATTTAATTTAATTTTTAATTGAAGTATAGTTAATTTACAATATCATGTTAGTTTCAGGTGTACTGCACAGTGATATGTGTGTATATATATATATATATATATATATATATATATATTCCTTTTCAGATTCATTTCTCTTATAGGTTATCATGAAATATTGAGGATAGTTCCTTGTGCTATACAGCACGTCCGTTTTGGTTATCTATTATATATGTGGTATGTGTATATGTTAATCCCAACCTCCTAATTTATCCCTCCCCCCACCCCTCTTTCCCCTTTGGTAACCATAAATTTGTTTTCTATGTGAGTCTCTTTCTGTTTTGGAAATAAGTTCATTTTGTATCACTTTTTAGATTCCACATATAAGTGATATCATATGATATTTGTCTTTCTCTGTCTGGCTTACTTCATTTAGTGTGATCATCTCTAGGTCCATCCATGTTTCTGCAAATGGCATTATTTCATTCTATTTCATGGCTGAGTAATATTCATATATATACCACATATTCTTTATCCATTCACCTGCTGATGGACATTTAGTTTGCTTCCATGTCCTGGCTATTGTAAATAGTGCTATGAACATTGGGGTACATGTATCTTTTTGAATTATGGTTTTCTCTGGATGCCCAGGAGTGGGATTGCAGGATCATATGGTAGCTCTATTTTTAGTTTTTAAAGGAACCTCCATACTGTTCTCCATAGTTGGTGGGTGTACCAATTTACATTCCCACTAATAGTGTGGAAGTGTTCCTTTTGCTCCCCACCAAGAGGGTAGCAATTTTAATATACTCCCAATGAGTATATTAAATACTCTTATTTAAATAAATCAATGTTTTTTCATAGTAGGCAGTCAATAAATATTAGCCGAAGGAATTAATGAACTAAAGATATTTATCCTTGGACTTGAGAGTAGAAGTAAAGTGAAACCGCCAGAAATGCAATTCCAAGGTTAGAAATATGTAGATAACATGGTGGACCAGATTTCCCTGAGATAAGGAAGGCAAAGGGACTGGAAAGCTATATAAGCAATATGTTCACTTAGAACTCAAGACCCAGGTCAGTTCCTGTGATTCTAATAGAGGTAGCAATTATCAGCAGAAGATCTTCCAGAAAGGGAACCTTTGCATATTGAAAATAGTAACCAAGGATCACTGAAAATGAATGGAAGTTTCCAGCTTCCATAAGCTCCCACTAACCAAAGTAAGTATTTACTCTTAAGGAACGCTGGAACTTTCCTCCAAAGAAGAAAAATGTGTCCAGGAGGTACGATCAAAAACCATTTAAACTCCTTTCCAGGAATAGAGTTTCACAGAGTTACATTTAAGTATAATGTTAAGGGAAGATGTAGTAGAGTTCTGCTTAATTTGAAGACTGCAAACAAAGCCATAATGGGGAAATTTAGGCAGCATTGGTCATTTTCATCCAATAGATGGAGCCAGAGTAGAAAAGGCGCAATTTTTGGCAGATTTTGAAATCTCACAGAGAGATTGGAATGGGGAATCTACTGTGGATTCCAGCCCCTAAGAGCCCATTAGGCATCCAGCCAGGGCTCTCTCCAGTCGGTTGGTGTGGGAGGGGAAGGAGCCTGAAATGAACTCAATGAACTCATAGAGTAAATAGCAGGGAAAAGCAATGTGCAATGGAAAGAAAACAAATCTGATTTTAATTTGAACACCAAGGGTTTGTTTTTGCAAGTGTGCAAAACTTTGAACTTTAGGAACCAAGATGGGATGGAGGTGGATTTGTGACACTCGTTGGATTCAAAATAAAAAATTAGTACTTATATTAAAATTATAGGGCTTATCCTTGTATTAAAATTAAAGCCATAGGGCTATGGTTTTATGGTAAACACATGTGTACTAGAAGGAAAGAAAGAAAAAAAGTGTAAAAGAAGGCTTGTGATTCCCATTACTGATTAATAACCAGATACGTAAAGTTTATTTAAAATTTGAACATTGTGATGCTAATAAAATCTATTGAATTACAAATATTGGATTATAGTTCGTGGATGCACTTAGTACTCTACCACTTTTAAGATGGTCTCCCATAGATATTCCTGACAGCAAACCTCAGAGGCAGAAATTGATAATTAGTCCAAGATTAACGACGCAATTAGTAAAAAATGACCCTGTCTTATGTACCTGCACTCCTTTGCTGTAAGTTCCTGTCAACCACCAAGAGCCATCTGCCCCCTTGATTCTTTGAACAGATTTTGTGGGTGTGACTGAATAAGAATACAGGAAGGGGAGCTGGGGCTAAATGAGCTTGGAATAATAGGCCTGTCCCTCTCTTATCCAGCTGGTGGGGGAGGGCAGGGATCATAATGCTCCATCCTCTCTCTTCATCAACCTGTGAGGAGAGTAGGGGAGAGAAGAACCAGGGAAATCTCATAAGATTGCTGGGTTGCATAAGGGCCTCCAGGAATGTAAAGTGAGACCAGTCAATGAGGTTGCATGCTGTTCTTCTGCTACACTCAATGGGGGCAGACAAGAGCATAGGGTTGATACCTGGATTTAACAAGGTTGGGGTGGGCCAAGGGAGTAAAGTACCATGAGATGGAAAAGGGAAGTTAGGGTATATTCAAGGAGGTGATTATAATGATTGGCTACTGAATTTCAGTTGGATAAGAAGATAAATGAGGAAGGAAAGTCACAGGCACAGTGTGAGCCTATTCTCAGTGTCCAGGGTTATAGAAGGACAAAGGCCATAAGAAAGCAAGGAGGAACCTTGCCCTGATGGCCTCGAGTAGAACCCAGTCTCTAACCAGTGATTCAGTTTCCTCTGCCTTAAACAACTCTTGGGTCCACTGGTTCATTCTCATCCCTCAGGCTATGGTGAAGCCTTCTGTGACTTCCTCAGCTAACACAGGTCCTCTCTGCTGTTCCCAGTCACACACCAGTAATTATTTCATTTATTTGTTTGTGTGTTTATTATCTGCCTCTTCTGTTAGAATATAAGCTCCATGAGGGCAGGGACCTCATCTGTTCCATTTCCCACAGCATCCTTAGCACCCAGCAGACAGTCCAGCACACAGGAAACCTTCTATAAATATTTGTTGAATGAATTAACTGATATTCTGGACCGGTTCAAGTGCCAAGCACTATACTAAGGTTTTTACATACATTTTCTCCTTTATCTCTCATGAGATAAACATTCACTGTGAAAAAGCTAAAGCTTTAATAGGTTCATAATTTGACCAAGGGCACATAGCAAAGCTGAGAATTATAACTAAGTCTTTCTGATTCTAAAACCTCTGCTCTCACCTTAGCAACTTTCATAAATAAATAAATAGTTTGTAAACTAAGCAATAGTGCATTATGTCAAGGTTTTCACAAAAAGCCAAGGAAAAAAATAGGAGATGCAAGAAAAGTGGCTGTGGCCCTAACTTTTATTACTGCTCTGACATTTGCTCATGTGCTAGGCATCCCATACATTCCATACATTTCAAAATCAAATGTGCTTTCTGATATTGGGTTCAAATTTCAAAGGAGATGATCCAAGATCTTCTTTAAGGGCCACTATCTCTTCTCACCATACTTCCGTCTTCTTCTTTCTTTGTCTGTAGCTCATGCTTCCTTTCACCTCACCACATCTCTTCTTCACTCTCTGGGCACACTCAAAACAAAGATACAGAATTAGACTGAGTTGCTGTACTATTACAAGAAGGAAGATCGGGTGTAGGACATGTAAAAAATAGTCAAACTTAGACAAAGAGGGGTACTGAGAAAGTATGAAAAGTAAAAAAAAAAATTAGAATGCCCCAAAATCTGTGTCACCTATAGAGAAATATCTGGGATCCCAGAAATATGTGTGTATGTGTGAGTGAGAGAGAGAGGAACCTTGCCCTGATGGAGAGGGCAACCTCCTTATTTCTTTTATATAACCCATATATAAAAGAAATAGTGTGAAATTGAGAAGCAACTTGTTGCATTTGTACTTGGAACAAAAATGTGATTTGAATCTGTTATTCTTTTAATAATATGAATGTCACAATTAAGACTAAAACTAACAAATAGAAATAAAAGACCCATCTTAAAATCTCAAGTTTTCAGAAATAATATTCTATTTGCATCTCCTGGCACTGCTGCAAAATGAGACTCATACATACAATGTCCAGAAAGGAACTAAATTACAGTGCTTTAAAAGAAAACAATTATTCCTGGCATACTCTAAACTTTCCTTAAATAAGTTAAAAGAAGGCAGAGATACAAAAATCCTTATTCATAGCCTACACAAAAACCCCTATGGAGGCAATTGGCTATTTGCCCCAGGATGTGTCAGAAATGGGATGAAAATGTGAACATTTCCCACTTGTTCAGATTCAGGTTGGGGAGTGGCCAAGCCTGTGGTTCCTGGGAAGTCTGACTAGGGACCTGGTTTGCTTTGTCTTCTTAACACCCACTACATGTTTTGCAGGGACAAGCTTGCAGGCCTCAAAGGGTATTGTTATTGTTCCTTGTGAGGCTAGGAAGCCAGAAGGAAGCTAAGGGTATCATTTCCTACCCCACACCATTCTCCCACTGTTGTTTGTCTATAGGAGTAATGCTAATGCCTATAATACTGTATCCTGCTGCCTGAGGCTGGGGTGTTCCCATCAGATGAGTGATACAGGAGATGGGGCTTTCTGTTCTCCATGCACAGATGGACATGTCACTCACAGTCTCCACAATCCAAAGGAGAAAGGTAATTTCTCCAAAACTATATCTCTTTTTTTTTTTTTACTTTTTTAAAAATACTTTTGTTTTTAATACAGAAAAATAAATGTGAGTGTTTTATTTTTTTTCTCTTAAGAGCTACTCACCTTTGTTTCCTCTCTAAGGGGGAAAGAAAAAATATTTAATAATTAGTGTTTGGGATAACAGGGAAACTCCATTCTGAAACAAACTCCAACTGGATCAAAGATGTAAATGTATAAAAGAAAATCTAAAGGTACTAAAAGAAAGCGTAGAAAGGATCCGCATTACATAGAGTGGACTGACCATATGCTTTTATCTTTTCTCCCTGTAGTGGGATATAACGACTCCCAAAGATATGTCCATGTCCTAATCCCCAGAACCTATGAATGCTACTTTAAATGACAAAGACATTACGATATGATTAAGGTAAAGCCCTTGAAATAGGGAGATTATCCTGGATTATCTGAGTGGGCCTTAAATGCAACAAGAAGCATCTTTATAGGAGAGAGAAGAGACAGGTGTGACACACACACATTAGAGAAGGCAGTGTGATCCCAGTGGCAGAGATTGAGGTGATGCAGCCAACAAGCCAAGGAATGCTAGCAGCCACCAAAAGCTGGAAGGGCTAGGAACAGATTTTCCCCTGGAGCCTCCAGGAAGAATGTGCCCCTGCCAACAGCTTGATTTCAGTCCGGTGAAACTGATTTCAAATTTCTGGGCTCCAGAAATGTGAGAGAATAAATTTCTGTTGTTTTAAGTCACCAGTTTAGTGGTAATTTGTGTAGCATCCCTAGAAAACGAATACACTTCTGGATCCACCCAAACTCCACGAAAATAACAGTTAAGGGAGGGAAAATGATACAACTCATAAAGATAAAGAGAGCAGCAGAAAAGAATTTCCATAAATTTTTGGAAGATGGAAAAATGAATGAAGGCAACTTATTCATCAGAGTAGAGAAAACTGCAACCCTAAGGGCCAGGAGAAAGGGCTGTGAACAAGTCGAGAGTCATTTCTCCCAGAGCTGTCAGCTCAGGGTCACCAAGCACCCCACAGGGGCAGGAGCAGGGAGTGGGGCTGAAACTGGAGAGACTGGCAGTAAGAATGCGACTTTGGGTCACTTGCCCCATCCCCTGCTTGATACTGGTCAGCTAAGAGTGAGGTGCATCCCTGTTTCTGGCCTCCCCAACCTCAGTCCATTCCCCTAATCTCACCACCATGTCAGTACCACTCACATTCCTTCTGTTGGAGAGAACTGGTCTCAAGGTTCTTCCAAGAAGCAGGGCGGCTAGGAGATGCCACGCAGGGCCGCCTGGGCTTCCCACCACCCCTCTCTGCCAAGAAGGAAGGCATGCTTTTTGATGGCCCAATAGCAACATCTGCCACATTATCCTAAAATTTCAGAGCACTGGGAATAAAGAGAAGATTCTAAAAGCTTCCCGAATGAAAAAAACCTAGTCACTTTATGTACAAAAGATCAGCAATCTGACTGGCATAAGATATTAAAACAGCAGTACAAGATACTAGAAGACAATAAGGCAACACCATCAAAATTCTGAGATAAAATAGCCTATAACTGAAAAGTTTCTATCCAGCCAAACTCCCACCAAATGTAAGGGGAAAATAAAGACATTTTCAGACATGCAAGTTTTGAATAATTTGCCCACAACACATCATTTAGGAGGAAGTTATCAAAGAGCATAATTCAACACAATGTGGAGTGAACAAGACCCCGGAAGACACGGACTCCAGAAAAAAACAAAACAAAAAAATAGAGGATGCGCCCAGGAGAGTGGCAAAGGGGAAGTCCTAGGATGATGGATGTTTATAACACCTGGCAAGCAACCATCCCTAGAACAGAGGCCTGTGCAAGTGTGAAGGGGAGTCATTTAAGGAAAATATGGAACTGATAGATTATTTAATGCGTTTGAGAATTTGGGGGAAAAATTATTACTAAGAGTTTGCCAAGTCTGTTAGATCATCTGGGGGAAAAAAGTGATGATATGTAGAAAACTAAGCAATTTAGCCAGAAGTAAGGGGGTTAGCAATTTTGAATGGCAGGAAAAACAAGGTTATACAAGAAGAAGATATGATTATAATATACTATTTGGTTCAGTGGTGAATAATATTTCATAGTCATAATTATATAAACACTGACTTTTGACCTAACTAGACATTTCAATATAATTATTTTGGGAAAAGAGGAGGGAGGAAAGCAGGGAGAGTTAGAGCTGGGTAAGAAGTCAAAAGCCTCAATGATTTCCTTTCTAGGATTCTAATCTGTACATATTTTTGTCACATGTACAAAGATTTATGTATAAAGAAGTTCACCACATCACTGAACAAGAAATAGCAAAACAGAGACAACTTAAGTATCTGTCAGTTGGAGGCTGGCTAAACAGATCATGGTTAAATGGAGTACAATGCAAGCTTTAAAAAAAGTCAAACAATAAACGATGACATGAACAACCAGACCGTGAAAACAAAACAGAACCAGTGGGGAGAGGTGGGTCCAAAACACTACCACTTTGGGGGAAAAATAAATATATGTATCAATATATTCACATGCACAAACACAAAATCTTGTGTATCTACAATTTCTGGAAAGATAACACAAAGAACTGCTAATAGTGACTGCTTCTGTGGAGGGGAACTTTGATCAGACAAGCAGAGATAGGACCTGCTTTTCACTATACACCATTTTGTTATTTAAAATTTTATGCTAGTAAATGTGTTACCTATTCAAATGAATAATTTTTTAAAGGGAGGGAAAAACCAAACTGAAAAAAGGAAGAAAAAAAACAGGAACAACATAATTAGCCCTCCTTAATATCTCAGCTTAATACATCAAACATCATCTTAAAATGTCATTTCTGTATTTTTAGCTTTTTTCCTTTAGGTGGCAGCAATTGCATTTTTTTTTATACTATCTATCTGTCTAGCCTTGAGGATCAGTTCAACAGTAGTGTTTGGATTTCTTATTTTCCCTTTTCATAAGTAAAATATCTTAAAATGTTTAAGTATATATTGATGAAATGCATGGTCTGGAAATGTGCCCAAGTATTGTTATGCAAAATAATAATAATAAGTTTAAAAGCATGTTACAAATTTGTGGAAATGTAAAACAGACTGGGAAGATATTCCTCAAAATGTTGACAGTGATTACCTCTGGGTAGTAGAACAATTAACAGGTGAATTTGTTTTTCTCTTTGAGCCTTTCCAAATTTTCTACAATGAACATGGTATTTTTGGATTTTTTTTTTTTTTTTTTTTGCGGTCCACGGGCCCCTCACCGCTGCGGCCTCTCCCGGCACAGGCTCCGGACGCACAGGCCCAGCAGCCACGGCCCACGGGCCGAGCCGCTCCGCGGCATGCGGGACCCTCCCGGACCGGGGCACGAACCCGCATCCCCCGCACCGGCAGGCGGACTCCCAACCACGGCGCCACCAGGGAAGCCCTGAACATGGTATTTTTAAAAACCTTGTTTATCCTCCAAGCCTGATGGGCTTAAGTGTCATCTGGCATCCAAACATTTCCAATATCACTGAGCTCTTTAATTTTTTAACTGTGAGTGAGACATTCTAGTTATAATCAATTCTGAGGGGATGTGGCAAGGATACCTATAAGCTCTCCACTAAACTGGGAGGCCAAGCCTCACAAACATTTGCACCTCTGTTGCCTAGCACACATCTGGTCCATTTCAGGTATTCAAAGACCATTTGTAGCACTGTTAAATTGCAGTGAGTTTTCAGGGAAAGGTAAGAAGCTTCCTAACCAATTCCTTATTCCTGGAGTAGTGAGGGGTAGTCCTTGTAGAGCTATTTCTGATGGCTAGCAGAAAGCGTTCTCCCATCTCAAATAAGTAGGGCCACAGCATGACTCCTGATCCCCAGAGGAGCCTGTGGGATGGTGAGTAGATCTGCCAGGTGAGTCATTTCAGTGGGACAGTGCAGGTGGACTCTGTGCTGGCTCAGGAAAATGACACCATCTCTGCTCTTTGAAAAGGTGCATCAGCATATTTATCTGTGAGACAGAAAACAAATCTGGTGTGCGATTTATAAATCCCTCAAATACAGGAATGCAAATTGGCATGGGACACCAAAGGAGAAGAGTGAGAATAAAAAGGTCAGGTGCCATATGACCCAGCACTTCCATTTCTGGGTATATAACCATAAGGAATGACAGCAGGGATTTGAACAGATATTTGTACACCCATGTTCATAGCAGCATTACTCACAATAGCCGAAAAGTGAAAGCAACCTGTGTCCAACAACAGACGAACAGATAAACAAAATGTATATACATACAGTGGAATATTATTCAGTCTTTAAAAGGAATGAAGTTCTAACACATGCTACATTGAAACTTGAGGACATTATACTAAGTGAAATAAGCCAGTCACAGAAGGACAGATATTGTATGATTCCACTTATCCAAGGCATCTAGAGTAGTCAAATTCATAGGGACAGAACATAGAATGATGTTTGCTAGGGACTGGGGTAGAGGGAGAAATGGGGAATTATTGTTTAATGGGTACAGAGTTTCAATTTTTCCAGATGAAAAGAGTTCTGGAGGTGGATGGTGTTGATGGTTACACAATAATGTGAATATACTTAAAGCCACTGAACTGTACATTTAAAATTGGTTGAAATGGTAAATGTTATATATATTTTATTGCCAAAAAATGCCTATATATGGAATGAGGAAGTAAGAAATATTTTCCTATATTTTACCAATATCTTAACAAGAAGAAGCTGAATGTTTATTCCAAAACTGTTCTGTAATATAGACTTGAATTATTTGTGAATGTTAATAATGTTTGCTAACATCTAATGAGTCAGGAACTGTTTAAGGGATTTATGTACATTATCTTAATTCTCAAAACATATGAGGTAGCCTGTGAGGTAAATACTTTTTATTACGGTCATTTTCAAGTTCAGAAAAGTGAGGCTTAGAAACTTTAAATCATTTTGCCAGGGTGCAGGGTTAGTACCTGGTAGAGCCCAGATTTGACAGATTTATTACTGTTAAGCATATTGCTCTTTTCAGAGTTTGGATTCTGCTTTTTATAATAAAAAGTTTTTTGATTTTCTTAGCCTTAACACTTTGTCCTTAAACACTTAAGAAATTTCTAAGGAAAGAAATCTGAATCAGGAGAATCCAAATGATATTGATAGGCCAGAGGATATGAGTTGAACAGCAGTCCTTACCAAATTGTGCCTAAAACAATACCAAATTGTGCCTAAAACAATACCTTGGCAAGTAGCCCCACAAATTTACTATGGAGTTGGGGTACTCAAGTCTAAGTCCAAAGGTAAGGGGACTGGAAAAGCAACAATGACCAATATTCCTTTTGGGGTAAAACTAATTTTGTAAAATAATTCTAAAATATCACTTTAATTTTTTTTTAACTTTCAGACTTTATAACTGTAATTTCTGGCACGTTGTTCAGCATTACCTTTTTCAATAAGCATAACTGGGCAAAACATTTGAATAAACTAAGGAATTCAGAGATTAATTCGTCTGTTAATTTATGGGACTCCATCTTCCCCCAAAGGATTAACTGGATGTGCTACTGCATTTGCTTTTCAAACACGTTTTAATACACACACACACACACAAAATGGTGGATTATGCACATGCATTTACCTCTACTACCTGCCATATTCCCATGAAAGTGACAGAAAATGTCTTTAAAGAGAATGAGATAATAACAGGAATAGGAAACAAGAAATAGTGTCATCAGCAGATGAGAAGTTTTGAGAAATTTCTGAAAGACAGAAAGCAGTTGGATGGACTGAGAGAAAGTGTATGGAAAACTTCAGGCCAGGGCACGAGAAACAAGCATGTGTTTTCCTAAGGGGGCCCCAGATGGGAGCTCACACTCAGTCAACAATATGCTGATGGGCTGTGGGGCTATGGTAAGTGGCCTCATTAAAAAACTAGATTCAGTGCCTAGGGCCAGCTGAGCCACTTTCCTTTGACCTGTGCAAACAGAGCTTGGCAGCTGAGACTTTTGCCCTTGGGCTAAAAGCCAGCCCACTGCCCTCTACGAAGCAAGCCAACACCTCAGAGAGGGTTCTTGGTGAGGATTTTGTGGCCTAAGGTGTAAAGGATAATGATAATGAAGAAATTCTGAATCTCTGCAATAAACTCAGAGTTCATTGTACTTAAATCAGACTCAAAATGCACCTCCACCCACTCCACCTGGAAACTTCTGGTTCCCCCAGCCTGCTTGCTTTCTTTTTGCCCACAGGAGGCCCTATAGAGAAGCTTTCCTGTCCGTAAACCCCACCTACTTATACAAAAGCTGTCAGTCATTCTATTCAAGAGCTTCTTGGGGAAACAAATCTAAACAATTGAAGAGGAAACCCACAAAAGCTACCTCTACTAAATTAAGGTGTTTGTTTAGTTCTTAATTCATTCGTATAAATGGACAGCAGGGAACATCAAACTTGTGAGAAAAAACAATGCAAAAGTGAAAGACTTAGAAAAATAAATTAAATAACTGAGGCTGAAGGGAAAAGATAATCCAAGTGGTTAAAGAGAATTTTTTTAAAAACATGGGGCTTCCCTGGTGGTGCAGTGGTTGAGAATCTGCCTGCTAATGCAGGGGACACGGGTTCGAACCCTGGTCTGGGAGGATCCCACATGCTGCGGAGCAACTAGGCCTGTGAGCCACAACTACTGAGCCTGCGTGTCTGGTGCCTGTGCTCTGCAACAAGAGAGGCCGCGATAGTGAGAGGCCCGTGACCTGCAATGAAGAGTGGACCCCGCTTGCCACAACTAGAGAAAGCCCTCGCACAGAAACAAAGACCCAACACAGCAAAAATAAATAAAATAAATTAATAAACTCCTACCCCCAACATCTTCTTTAAAAAAAAAAACCAAAACAAAAAAACCACAATTAACACACACAAATCAATCACATTCCTAATACCTATATTAGTCAATTAAGAAAATTAATATTTAAAACATTTCCAATAAGAGCAATAAAAATGTTAATTGTATTGTCAGCAGAATTTATAACCTACTGCATTCTTAAGACAATTATAGTCTGTGATAAAAAGTAACAATCAGAGAACTTGAAAGAGTTCTTAGAAACTAAAAATTAAAATTTCAGTGGAATTGCTAAATAATATAGACACAATAGATCAAGTTGGTTACCTGGAAGATAAAGTAAAGGAAATAAAAAGACAGAGAATATGAGAAAAAATGAACACACGTGGAAGTTAGTAATAAGAAATCTAATATTTATCTAAATGTGATTCTAGAAGGTATAGGGACTATGGAGAAAAAAAAAATAGTCAAGAAGATAATATAATAAATTTCCTTACACTAAAGAGTTTTTAGATTGACAAAGCCCACCAATTACAGAGCAGGAAAAACAAACAAAAGGACATCTAGACACTATGGTGAAATTTTAGAATTCTAAGAAGAGGAAGAAATCCTAAAAGCTTCCAAAGATGGGAGAAATAAAAAAGAACAATAATCAGACGGTCATCCAATTTCTTTTCAGCAATACTAGTACCAGAAGACAACTAATTAATAAAACAAATATATATTGAGTATATACTGTGTGTTAGACTCTATTTTAGATCCTTTGGATAAATCAATGAATCAAACAGACCACAATTCTGCCCTGGTGGATCTTATATTCTATTGGCAAAATGTCCAAAATCCTGAGGAGAAAAAATGAATCTTAGTATTCTAAATCTGGCCAAACTATCAATCAAATGTGAGGGCTAAAAAAGACATTTATCTATCTATCTATCTATCTATCTATGTACTGTGGTGAAGGAAAGAACAGCACTTATTGTAGGGTGCCAAGCAAGGAGAATGGGCAACACATACTCAAAAGACCAGAACTCCACAATAGCTTTTAGGCAAGGATTTTTAAAGGCAGTGTTTGGTGTGAGGGTCACCCAGTATGTGATCAGCTCATGGACATTTTTCTGATTGGTTGGTGGTGAGGTAACAGAGTGATATTTCAGGAATCTTAATCATCAACCTTCTTGTTCCAACCAGTCTGGGGTCTAAATGCTTGTGATCAGCATGTAGTCACCATCCTCCACCAAGTGGAGGGGGTCTTAGTTCCTGCAGAACAGCTCAAAGATATGTGTCAGGCTGTTATGTATATCCCTTGAGGAGGAACTAGGAACCTGTGACTCTGTTGTATCACTGAACTATTTATTAAGCTATCATTACTTTTCTTGCTTGACTGCTTTTCCTTTCTTTCTGCGTTCTCTCTCTTCTCTAATCAATAGCTTCTTCACTCCACTCTTTGGAACTCAAGGAAGGCCTAAGAGACTAAAGCCCTAAAAACAAGAGACATGGAGGGGCTTTTGTACCCAGGAGGGCCCCTCAGGGTCCTGGTTGGCTCCAATCTCACCCCCCTTTTTTGGATACTCTTCAATCCTGAGGGGAACAGGATGGGACAAAAAGGAAATAAAGTTTTGGATAGAGAGATTAATCATAAACTTGGCAGGTAAGCTCGATTTCAATCCCCACTCCTGTTTTAACATTCCCCAAACCTTTGAGAGAGCAGGTGACTATTGCTCTGGCTACTTCCTGC